>NC_090748.1:29687065-29689565 GCF_036898095.1 Palaemon carinicauda
CTCGTGGCCAAGTGGTTTAGTCACTGTTTATACAAGTTTGCCGGACCAGGGTTCGATTCCTGGCCTGTCATAAGCTGTCTCTGTTTGATTTCGCCTGGGGCTCTGGTCACGAGGTCGTTAAGAGAATCCAGACATTAATATATCAAAAATATATATGGCTTATTTGAAATATGAAAAAAAAACACGTCTGAATGTGCAAAATTTATCATTAATTGAATGACAAGTAACAAACTACCAATTAGCTACGATGGTGAAAATGGGAGGATTTCAATTCTAAGTACAAAACACCTGAATTCGACAGTATAAGTACAGAAGAATTGTCATTGACTTTTATCTTTCTTCGTAGCCAAGTAGTTTAGTCACTGTCCATACAAGGCTGCCGGACCAGGGTTCGATTCCCGGCAGGTCACAAGCTCTTGTCTTTGTGTGATTTCGCCTGGGGCTCTGATCCTGAGGTCGTTAAGAGAATCCAGACATTAATGTATCAAAAATATATATGGCTTATTTGAATATGAAAAACACATCTAAATGTGCAAAATTTATCATTAATCGAATGCCGAGTAACAAACTACCAATTAGCTACATGGTGAAGATTGGTTGCTTTCAATTCTAAGTACAAAACACCTGAATTCTACAGGTTTAAGTACAGAAAAATTGTCATTGACTTTCATCTATCTTCATGGCCAAGTGGTTTAGTCACTGTGTACACAAGCTTGCCTGACCAGGGTTCGATTCCCGGCCGGTCACAAGCTCTTTGTGTGATTTTGCCTGGGGCTCTGATCCCGAGGTCGTTGAGAGAATCCAGACATTAATATATCAAAAATATATATGGCTTATTTGAAATATGAAAAAAAACACGTCTAAATGTGAAAAATTTATCATCAATCGAATGACAAGTAACAAACTACCAATTAGCTATGATGGTGAAGATGGGAGGATTTCAATTCTAAGTACAAAACACAAGAATTCGACAGTGTAAGTACAGAAGAATTGTCATTGACTTTTATATTTCTTCGTGGCCAAGTAGTTTAGTCAGTGTCTATACAAGGTTGCCGGACCAGGGTTCGATTCCCAGCATGTCACAAGATCTTGTCTTTGTGTGATTTCGCCTGGGGCTCTGATCCCTAGGTCGTTAAGAGAATCCAGACATTAATGTATCAGAAATATATATGGCTTATTTGAATATGAAAAACGTCTGAATGTGCAAAATTTATCATTAATGGAATGCCAAGTAACAAAAAAACAATTAGCTACGATGGTGAAGATGGGTTGATTTCAATTCTAAGTACAAAACACAAGAATTCGACAGGTTTAAGTACAGAAGAATTGTCTTTGACTTTCATATTTCTTCGTGGCCAAGTGGTTTAGTCATTGTCTACACAAGCTTGCCAGACCAGGGTTCGATTACCAGCCGGTAACAAGCTCTTGTCTTTGTGTGATATTGCCTGGGGCTCTGATCCTGAGGTCGTTAAGAGAATCCAGACATTAATGTATCAAAATTATATAAGGCTTATTTGAATATGAAAAACACTTCTAAATGTGCAAAATGTATCATATATATATATATATATATATATATTATCCGTAGAATTTATATATAATATCGCAATGGTTTTATTATAATCAAGATCTAGCATAAAGACTGCTACTGGAAAATTAGCATAGTTAATTTAAAAAAAAAAAAAAAAAAAAAACACGATTAGAAGGTTTGCAAGACGTTTTGCTGTTCCATTCTGAGTGAAGGATTTAACATGGAAAGCTGAGTGTTACAATTTCAATGTTATAATTTCTCCCTCCTCGGAGGACTTTTAACACGGTAGTATAAAATGAAATATGATACTGGAAATAAATTTACTCAGAAATATTATTAAATAATCAGTTAAAGAGTAAGAAATCTCATTTTACATAGTCAGGAGGAGTGTTCATGGAAAGTGTTAAACAATACTTAAGTAATTTAGAAATCTAGATAATCACGGGATGAAATAAACAGTGATGGTTGAAGAAAAATCACCAATAGAGATAATTAAAGGACGATTTTAGCATTGATAACAAGAGTCATAAAAAATGACACGGTAAGAAAAAAAATCGTTATGAGCTGGTTCGAAAAAGTGTAACTGCCGATAAAGATAACTTATATTGGGCACACTTTTGAGGGCAACACCAGTATCTGAATTACCAATAATGCTATAATGAACAGAATGAAAGCAAGAAGCATGAGAAGTTAAATGATGTGTTGTATATATGAGATAATTGTGGAATGGAAGTTGTCAGTGGAGCCGAGAGTGCGTCGGCCTGATGGAGAGACATGGTCTGGTGTGCTGGATGAGAAGTCTAATCTCTGCATTAATGGTCTAACGAGAATCTGTCCTTTATCAGATTGGATGAACACTCCAAATGTCCTTCTCAGTTCCAAAGAAGGCTTAATTGGGATCTCTCTCTCTCTCTCTCTCTCTCTCTCTCTCTCTCTCTCTCTCACATATGAAGAGATAAAATAAAATTT
>NC_090748.1:29699565-29702065 GCF_036898095.1 Palaemon carinicauda
TAAGACTGTTTTAAGATGTTGAGTGCAATTCATGATTGAAAATATATTTCTGCGAAACCCATCCGATCGGTTTCTTCAATAAGTACATAAACAGTTGGTGTAATGGAGAATTCTTTTAAGATTTTCCGTGATCAATATATTCTAAAGTCTTTCAGGTCTACCATTCTAATTGTTTCCCGAATTGTTCTCCTTTTTTTGTCTTCAACAGATGGATTTCATCTTGTTTTGTTGGGAAGAAGTTGTGGTTTACTAGATTATATTTGTCTGATATAGATATTAATTTCTTGAACCATTGTTCACTTAGTTGTTTATGAATGTTGCAAAGGATTTTTCATAATTTTGAATATGCTTTGCATTCACATATAGACAGACTGTACCATACTCCCATGTAGTGATAGGTTGCAGTTAATTATAACAATCATGTCTTCTCCACTTTGAGGTTCTACTGTATACTGCACAGTATTCTAAAAAAAAAAAAAATATTCCTGTTTTACCGGACGGTGGAATGATTTCCCTAATCATGCAGTTGAATCGGTTGAACTTCAGAAGTTCAAACTTACAGAGAATGTTTTTTATGTTGAATAAGGTAACAAGAGTCTATCTCAATACTTTATTCAAGACAGATTTATTGTAATGATGATACTGAACTTGAAGTATTATATATATACTGCTAACCAATTTTCATACAGTTTATTTATTTTCTCATTTACTTTCCTGTCAAAGGCTACTTTTCCTTGCTAGTGCCCTTGGGGTTTATAGTGCATTATCTTACTTTACAAGCTAGGGTTGTATGCTAGCTAAAAATAATGATCTTATATATATGTATATATATATGTATATATATATATATATATATATACATATATATATATATATATATATATAAATATACATATATATATATATATATATATACATATATATATATATATATATATATGTATATATATATATATATATATATGTATATATATATATGTATATATATATATATATATATATAAATACACGAGTATATGATAAATATAATATACACAAAGGAAACCCGGGTAATAGCAAGGGCTATCAGAAATGCGTGACAGTTGCTTGCATTTCATTTCTCTTTCTAGTATGTTCTTTAGCCTCTTTCCCATCTATCCTCCAGTTAACTAGGACTTTTTCACTTCATCCAGACAGTCAAACCTTGGCCTTCTTCTTGTACTTCTTCCATCAACTCTTGCTTTCATCACTTTTTTTTTTTTTTTTTTTTTTTTGCTGACGGACATTTTCCATCCTCTCTACTTAATTGAACCACTTCAACAAATTTATATTACTTCTACCGGCTATTTCATATTTTTCACCTGGTCTAACCCTCACTACTTCATTCCTATCCCTATTTAATGGAAATACACATTCAATATATTTTTCTCTGTCACTTTTATTCACCAAAACTCCGATCTATACATCTTAGTTGGTATAATCACTTTCTCATAAAGGACTCTCTTTATATTCATGCCCAACCCTTTGTTCTTTACCACACCCTTCACTACCCCCAACTCTTCGCATTTTTCATGCACTCTCTGGCGTACATCTGGTTCCACTACACCATTTGCTGCTACAACAGACCCTAAGTACTCAAACTGATCCACCTACTCAGATAACTCTCCATTCAACATAATATTCAACCTCGCACCACCTTCTCTTCTCGTGCATCTCATAACCTTAACTATCAGCTTCCTTCTCTCATATACCCTTCCAAAATCTATCACTAATCGGCCGAGCTTTTCTTCCGAATATGCAATTAGCAGAGTATCATCCGCAAACAACAACTGATTTACCTCCCATTCATGATCATTCTCGTCTACCAGTTTCAATCCTCGTCCAAGCACTCAAGCATTCACCTCTAGCAATACTCCATCAATATATAAGTTAAAAAATCATGGTGACATCACACATCCTTGTCTCAGCCCCACTCTCACCGGAAACCAATCGCGCACTTCATTTCCTATCCTAACACACGCTTTACTACCTTTGTAGAAACTTTTCACTGCTTGCAAAAACCTTCCACTAATTACTTAAACCTAATCACACTCCACATCCCTTCCCTGTCAACTCTATCATACGCTTTCTCCAGATCCATAAACACAACATACACCTCCTTACCTTTTGCTAAATATTTCTCGCATATCTGCCTTACTTTAAAAATCTGATTCTAAAACCACCCTGTACTTCTAAGTTTGCCTTTTCTGTTTTATCCTTGAATCTATTGATTAGTACTCTACCGTACACTTTTCCAACCACACTCAAGAAACTAATACCCCTTGAATTACAACACTTATTATTCAAGAATTTTCAGGTTACTTCCAAAATTCTTCTTTGTGGATTGTTGTGGCCTGGTGGTAGTGTCCTTGTTTGGTGATGGTCAGACTTGGATTCGAGTTCCACTTAAACTCCTTACTTCCTTTGGTCACTGCAACCTAACCATCCTTGTGAGTTATAGAGGTGGGGGGATGGGGGTGTA
>NC_090748.1:29707065-29722065 GCF_036898095.1 Palaemon carinicauda
CAGAGGAATTATCCAAGTGCAGACGTGACTTGTGGTTGACCAGAATATCACGGGCTGATCTACGTGAATCCTCACTACCCTGGGCACGTATTTGTTCTGATCATTTCATATCAGGTCAGTCTCGGCTAGGCCCTAAAAGTATCATTATTCCTGTGTAAACATGCTATATCCGATCGCATATGTGACTTGACAAGTATCATCGTCAGTTCAGTGTGTAGTGTGTGTGGGGAAGGGGGCATCTCAATTTTTAAACATCAAAGTGGCATCTCAGATTTTCAAAACAAAAATTAAAAGCACCCATATTGGCTATATTAACAAAGGCTACTTACCTAGGTCTCTATTTCGTCAAGGTGCTCATGCCTATATATAATTAAGTGTATATTTATATTTATCTTAATTTGTGTATTAAATTGTGCAGACATACAGGCCTATGTGATGAATAAACATTGATTATAAATAATAATATCTGAAAGCTGGTTTAACCCGAAGGGGTCTTCAGCTTATATATGAAACATTGAAAAAATAATTAAACTTGCGCATTTAATTGCAAGGAGGCAAAACGATCATCCAAGAGCATTACAATAGAGTTTGTGCATCATATGTTTATAAGAAATTATAGCATTTGTAACCTAACACAAACACAATGGTTAGGCATGAACTGATAAAGATTTGACATTATAATGCAAAACTTTTACATACATTTTGACAATAAAAAATTATAATACACAAGGTTAGGCTAAATGATCAATATTAGCTTTATAATTATAAACACTCTCTTCATTGGCCCAGTGTTTATCTAATTTTGGACTTAAAAGCATTAAAGGGAAAAACAACGAATTCTGAAAGCAGATTATTCAATGGAAATGTATGCCCACTCATGTTTTGGGTTGGCCGACAGTACCAAGTAGTTCACCATATCAATGTATGAAATACTGGGAAAATCCTCAATATTTTGACTGAATGAATTCTGCATCTGGTATGGATCTAGGCCATCAATTAGATAGAGTTTCTGCTTGTAAAACCGCTTATCATCACCCGACAATTGTTTAACAAAGTCGCTCTCATTGTCCATATCCGCTGTAGCAGCCGCCATGTTTTCGCTTTGTATGTCCTCCAGCATGGCCGCCGGCGATTCCCAGTGACGTCATTGAAAGGACTCTCTCTCTATATATATATATATATATATATAAATATATATATATATATATATATATATACATATATGTATATATATATATAACTATATATATATATATATATATGTGTGTGTGTGTGTGTGTGTGAGTGTGTGTATCTGTAATTTTAGGTAGAAAATAATAATGCATATGGAATGTATTTATGAAGATGTAAGGATTTAATTTAATACATTGACATATTTTTTAATGTATATTACTTTAATCCACTTAAATTCACTTAACAAACATATCAATTGTCAAATTGTGAGCAGGCCCATGAGCCTTATTGCCTTATTGCCTTATTTTTTGTTCGGGTTCCCCCAGGTCCCTCAGTGTGAGGCACCTCGTATATCCACCAGAGAGTTGCTAATACATCTTCCGGTGTATTTTGCATCTTCCAGTCTTGGATGGTCTGGGATGCATCTTAGGTATTTATCGAGCTGATTTTTAAACGCATCTACGCTCACTCCTGATATGTTTCTTAGATGAGCTGGCAGCACATTAAATAGTCGCTGCATTATCGATGCTGGTGCGTAGTGGATTAATGTCCTGTGCGCCTTTCTCAGTTTACCTGGAATGCTTTTTGGCACTATTAATCTACCTCTGCTTGCTCTTTCTGATACTTTAAGCTCCATGATGTTTTCAGCAATTCCTTCTATTTGCTTCCATGCTTGTATTATCATGTAGCGTTCTCTTCTCCTTTCTAGACTGTATAGTTTTAAAAATTGCAGTCTTTCCCAGTAATCAAGGTCCTTAACTTCTTCTATTCTAGCAGTATAGGACCTTTGTACACTCTCTATTTGCGCAATATCCTTTTGGTAGTGTGGGTACCATATCACATTGCAGTACTCGAGTGTACTACGCACATAAGTTTTGTAAAGCATAATCATGTGTTCAGCTTTTCTTGTTTTAAAGTGTCTGAATAACATTCCCATTTTTGCTTTACATTTAGCCAACAGTGTTGCTATTTGGTCGTTGCATAACATATTCCTATTTAAAATTACACCAAGGTCTTTAATTGCTTCCTTGTTTGTGATTGTCTCATTATTAGGTCCCTTGTATGCATACACCATTCCTTCTCTGTTTCCATAATTTATTGATTCGAATTTATCGGAGTTAAATACCATCCTATTTATCTCCGCCCATTCATATATTTTGTTTAGATCTCTTTGTAGTGAGTTCCTATCTTCATCACAAGTAATTTCTCTACTTATTCTTGTGTCATCGGCGAAACTTCTCACTACGGAGTTTTCAACATCACAGTCTATGTCTGAGATCATAATAACAAATAGCAGTGCAGCTAATACCGTACCTTGGGGCACACCAGATATTACCTGGGCTTCATCTGATTTCTCGTCATTTGCAACCACTATCTGTTTTCTGTTTTGCAGGAATTCTTTTACCCATTTTCCTATCTTTCCCACAATATTATGATTTCTCATTTTTTTCTCCAATATGTTATGGTCTACCTTGTCAAAGGCTTTTGCAAAATCTAGATAGATCACATCTGTGTCTTTTTCATTTATCATATTATTGTATATGTTTTCATAGTGAGCTATCAGTTGGGTCTGTGTACTTTTTCCAGGTACGGAACCGTGTTGACCCATATTAAACAAATTATTTTTGACCAAATGGTTCATTATTTTCTTTTTTATTACCCTCTCATACACTTTCATAATATGTGATGTTAGACTAACAGGTCTATAATTGCTTGCCTCTAGTCTTGATCCACTTTTGAAGATAGGGGTTATATAAGCTAATTTATGTTTAACATATATCTCGCTCATATCTATACTCTGTCTTAGCAGTATTGCAAGTGGCTTCGCGATAGTGTTTGCAGTTTTTTTTAACAAAATCGCTGGAACTCCATCTGGTCCGGCTGCCGATCCATTTTTAATTTCGTTTATAGCCGTGACAATATCTGCTTCGTTAATATCTATATCCGTTAGATATTCAACATTTTCTTCTCTCATTTCTGTTTCATTATTCTCATTCGCAATTCTTGGCGTGAACTCACTCTTATATTTTTCTGCTAATATGTTGCATATTTCCTTTTTTTCATTCGTTAGCCTTCCTTCAATTCTTAGAGGGCCTATTTCTATTCTCCTTTTATTCATCTTTTTTGCATAGGAGTAAAGTACTTTGGGGTTTCTTTTTATATTTTGAAGTGTCCTTTCTTCTAAGTCCCTTTTTTCATTTTCTTTCGACTGCATAATCTTTTGTTCTGCATTTTCTATCTTACATTTTATTTCCCTCATTTTCCACACATTTTTTTCTTTTGCAAGATTTTTCTTCCACTTTTTAATTTTCTGAAATAAGATCCTTCTGTCTCTTGGTATGCACGTCTTTTGTTTATTGTTTTTTTTCGGTACATATTTTTCAACAATTTTCTCCAGTATTTTGTACAGTATATCCGTATTTACCTGTATATTATCACTTATAAATACATTTTGCCATTCTTTATTCAGTTCTTCATTTATTTCTGACCATTTTATATTCTTACTGTAAAAGTTATATTTTCCATATCCTTCCCAAAGTTTTGTGCTTTTATTAATTCTGTGATCACTTGCTTTGGAATGAACTATCAATTCTATGACATTGTGGTCTGAAATTCCCGTGTTATACACTATTATTTCTTTAACATAATTCACCTCATTCACAAATACTAGATCTAGGACATTTTCCTTTCTTGTTGGAATGTGGTTTATTTGTTGCATATTATGTTCTAATAGCATATCTTGAAGCTTTTCAAATTGCCTCTTATCTTCTGCGCTACTATTACTCTCTTTTTTATATGTATACATACAACCACTTTCTTCTATCCGTTCTTTCCAATCCACGAAAGGAAAGTTAAAATCTCCGGATAGGAGTATATTCCAGTCTTTATGGTTTCTACATATATCATCTATTTTTTCTATTATTATGTCAAACTCCTTAGTATTTGGGGGTCTGTAAACTACAATATTCACTAGTTTTTCAAATTCAAATTCTACCGCAATCAATTCACATTCTGTGTTGCTGTATTTTTCACAGACTTTTCCTTGATTTATGTCTCTTCCATATATTGCGGTTCCCCCTTGATTCCTATTTTTTCTGTCTGATCTATAAGTTTGGAAACCCTTTATCTGGTCATCACTGCCAGTCTCTTGGGAATACCATGTTTCACTTATATTTAATATATCTATTTTTTCAATTTGGGTTAGTTCTTCTAGGAACTCTATTTTCCTTTTAGAGTTACTCGTGACTAAACCCTGTGCATTCATCACTATTATGGTTTGTGTCTCATTTCCATTATTTAATATTGGTAATAATATGGATTCTCCCATGCTTCCTTCCTGTTCTGATATGATGTTCTTTTCTTCATTTCTCGGAATTCTGCCATTAAAAAATCCAACTTTTCCATAATATTTGTTCTTTCGCCTTCATACTTATTTTTGTGTGTAAACCTGCAATTATCTCCATATCTGCACCAACCCCTGGCATTATATATGCATTCTTGGTAGTTGGGCTCTATTTGTGGAGCTTTAGGTTGAAAGGCTTTTTTTGGTGCATAGTGCGGTATATACGCGGTCTGCTTTTTTGTTTCTTTTTTTGTTTCATTTTTGTTTTTCTTTTCAGTTTGCTGAGTTTTCTTACTCTCATTCATAGTTGCAGGATGCATATATCGACATTTTTTGTTGAAACTGCATCCTTTTCCTTCTTTTAGGGTTTTGCATATTTTTGGATGGAGATCTCTGCATTTGTCTCCATATCCGTCTAAATACGCACATTTACCATATATTTCATAATTATGGCATATCTTTGGATGCTTGTAGTAGCATCTTTCGCCAAATTTGCAATTCCCTCTTTTCAGCCTATTACAGACTATATCTTTCTTTTCTTTTTTTTCTTGTTCTTGCTCTTCCCTAAAAGTATGTAGGTCCGGGTAGAGTCTCTTGGGTCTATTATTTGTTTCCATCTGATAATTTATTTCTTCATAAGTATGTTGTTGGATGGCATCATAAGTTATATCAATGATTTCCTCTGCATCCTTACACATGTCTTGTTCATTTTTCTCTTCTCTTCTTCTTCTTCTTCTTCTTCTTCTTCTTCTTCTTCTTCTTCTTCTTCTTCTTCTTCTTCAACTAATTGCAGCTTTAGTCTCGACTTAATTATATTTTCTATCCAGACTAAGCATGTTGAGCAGAATACCTTTGTGTCTCTATTTTTTATTTTTTGCTGTATTTCAGCACATGTGGGGTGTGTTGGAACATTACAGGCATTACATTTTCTAATCAGTTGTTGAGGATTATTAATGGAATACCATATCTTACATGTATTACACCATTTTGGCATTCTTTTTCCCAATGCATCAATCAGCATATTTACCATATTGGACTTGTTATTGTTCTTTGATGGAATGTGTTGATTGATGTAGACTTTCTTTATAAGTCTCTTTAACACTTGGATTTTCTTTGGAATTTCTTCAATTATTTTACTGATGTTTTCCGCAGATTTGTTCCAGTCTATTGGATCATATTGTTTCAATATGTCTGCGAATATTTTTCCGTCACACTGGTTGGAGTTGTTAGTGACATCTGTCGTCAATCGGTCGAGCTCCTGTTTCGCCAACTCATGAAATTTGCCTTTGCTGACTCCAGCGATATCTCTCCACGAGTTGCCTGTGTTATACAATGCCATCTTGTTCAGATTTTTATTAATTCACAAGATAACTATCCTATGCCGACGATTTATCTCACTTTTCTGCCCTCAAACTAATCACCGACTATTCACGAAAACTTGTAGCTATATTTCACTCGATAGCCTTTTTGTTATCCGCGTTAAATCAGGATATTTTTAGGGACGCACAAGTGTTCACTTCACCGGCATACAAATACAACTCGAGGGAGTGTTACAAAACAAATTCCGCTTAGCCATTTATGTAAGTCAGCCACTTATATCTTCTTCTTCTAGAAACGACATCACTAGGTTAATATGGTCATTTTCATTTTTACACACATTTTTTTTTTAACTCATGTTGACGATTGAAATGCGTAATTCCCCAAAATAACTTTGACTATGAATATTTTCAGGGTATGATATTTAAAGAAACCCTTCGGCGTTTATTGCTTATTAGTATGTTGAGTTTAGCTTTTGAGGAAAATCTTGGAAAGGTAAAGTTATCTCTTTGGCAATGATCTGGCGACCCAAGTTGATGATATGCTCCATCTAGATGATTCCATCTGCAGGAAAAAAATTCCGCTCCCACAAAACTCATGTTAATTGAATAATAATCAATGATGTAATTGACAGCGTAGATTGCTTGATTGATATACATATTGTTGTCAATTTATTGACAGCTGGTAATTTCCCATCACTAATGCCATCTTTGACTATGCTATAATGGACTCCAACCTCTTCATACTAAGAACTGGATTCCAACTAATTTTGTTACCAACGCTACTTATGATATAATTTTTATCTTGAACAGACAATATATGTTATGGAAGTCACCTGTCCTGTATATGTAGTAGCTTCAACATAATCATTATCTTGATACTCAAACTTGAGACTTTTATTGACAAATCTGATAACTCTAGTGGCGAAAAATATTTTGGAAAGACGGTTACCTTATGAATATAATTTACTAAAGCCATAATACTTCTCTACTCTCGCAATCGTATTTATCTTAAACTTTTGAGGTTTAAAAAACAATCAAAGTGCCAGAAAATCCGAAATATTGGTAAAACAACAAATAATAAAGATAATAAAGTATTATATTACCTTGGCAACTGAAGATTTCAATTCAGTAAAATTTAGGTCGAATACCTCATTCACATGCAAATCATTAATCTCATGGTTATGGTTTTCTTGTAAGCTATGCATTCCAACACTAAAACAATGTCTGAAGCTGTTTCTACAAAATGTAATGGCCCACATCATTGTTCACTTTTGGGACACCATATCAGCCAGCAAATATGCAACTTTTTAATCCATACCTTTTCAAGTTCTCCAACAGTACTGATTTAAACAATTCTAAAATATTCAACATTGTTATTATTATTATTATTATTATTATTATTATTATTATTATTATTATTATTATTATTATTATTATTATTATTATTACCCTAGGTAAAACTCTGGTTGCAGAAGCAGAATGCACCAGTACAAGGGCTCTAACAGAAGTATCCCTGTGATCGAATGAATTAAGCGAATAGGAAATAAACTCTAAATGAGCAATGAATAAGAAATGCAGAATATTTTAAGATCAGTTACAACATTAAAATACATCAGTCATAAGCCAAATTTCTCATCAGAAAAGAATTTACTAAAAATCTGAACTTATGAAATTTCAACGATTCAACGTAAGATTAAGATCATCCCCAAATCTGGCCAAAACTGGGGAGAACATTTTAAAAACTTTTTATTTTTTCGATTTATGATGGAAAAGGCATGAGTGATAGAATCAACTGCATACCTAGCACTGCTCACAGGATGGGAGATTGTGGGAAGATATAAATTCAATGGATGATCTGAATTATGAAAATCTTATGTAACAGGCATAAAGAACTAATTTAACAAACCTCAAGATTCAATCTAACAAAATTAGGATGAGATTCAGCAGCCAAATACTAGACAGGAGAATAAAAGTTCATTCCTTATGAGATTTTTTATGAGAAAATAAAAAATCTCATTTGTTTTCTATGTACTAAAAATATAGTGTTTTTTAAAGCAATGAAAATGAATGGCATAGGAAATCTGATATTGCATAGCTTTATTACCTTATGAATAATGAAAATAATAAAATAACATCAATATCAATAACAATGCTAATTATAAGTAATAATGATACTTATATTAATGATAAGACTGAAAACAATATTCATTATTATGATGAATATTATTTCATAAAAAAAAATCCAATAATGAAAGCTAATGCCATGGTAATACTTCCAATCATAACAAATATTACAACTTTATCATTATTTCAAAATATAACTTTTTCCGAGACACCAAACTCATCAAGTAATTTATCTTAACAGTCAAAAACGTGTTATTTCTGGGACCATGAATTCAATGAGGAAATAGGAAACACGGATATCCTGATCATAATTAGGTTTCTGGAGGCTGGAGGCAGTCATTTATAGATGACTCCAAGCTGATGTCATTGAGAAGCCTTATTGGTAATCAATTTAATTTCTCTAACAACTAATGTTTTTTTTCCGATTTTCCATAAACAGAATTTTCCCATATTTTCAAAATTTAGGATTGTACATGTGTTTTTCATAGGTGGCCGATGTTGTGAGCCCAAGAATGGGGTTCGACCCCGCTAAAACTCTTTAGTTCATTTGGTCGCTGTAACCTCACTATCCTTGTGAGCTAAGGATTGGGGTTTTGAGGGAGCCTATAGGGCTATCTGCTGAGTCATCAGCAGCACACTACCTGGCCTTCCTTGGTTCTAACCTGGTTGAAGAGGGGGCTTGGGCGCTATTCAATTGTATATAGTGTCAGTCAACAGGGCAATGTCCCCTTCCCTTGCCCTTGCCATTCATGGGCGGTCCTTAGACCTTTATACTATAAGTGAGGTGACTGTTAGGTACTAACCGAGAGGCAAGAGGGATGCAAGTGAAACTTATTGAACAAAATAACGAACTTATATATATATATATATATATATATATATATATATTTCAAATAAGCCATATATATTAATACATTAAAGTCTGGATTCTCTTAACGACCTCGGGATCAGAGACCCAGGCAGAACCGCCCAAAGACTATAATATCGGAACGGCGGGGATTTGAACCCTCGTCCAGGATATCTGTATGTCAGTGACCATACCACTCGGCCACGTGGCCGAGTGGTATGCTCACTGGCATACAGATATCCTGGACGAGGGTTCAAATCCCCGCCGTTCCGATATTATAGTCTTTGGGCGGTCCTGCCTGGGTCTCTGATCCCGAGGTCGTTAAGAGAATCCAGACTTTAATGTATTAATATATATGGCTTATTTGAAATATGAAAGAAACACGTTTAAATGTGCAAAAAATTATCATATATATATATATATATATATATATATATATAGAAAGTTAAGAACATGAATGACAAAAATTTCAAACAGTATAAAGCGTGTGATAGCAAGCTTAAAATACGTTTCTTTTGTCTATACGGGGGAGAGCGTGAGGGAGTTAAAAAGCAATTACGTTACAGTATACCAGCGTGTATGAAACACAAGCGGTACAACAGCAACCCTCTTTTAGAAAAACGTAGAGAAAAAAGTACTATAACACCTAGCAATTGCTTCTTAGATTCTAATGATAATCTAGAAAAAAATATTGAATCTTATCAATCAAATGAATAAGTTCAATTACTCAGAATACTTCTAATTACAAACCTAGAGAGTTTCAAAATACGATCAGTATAGTAATATATGATATATAAGAAAATTTATATAAAACTGTTATATAAAGAAAAAAAGTCCAGAACATACTTTCATTTAATCCCTTTTTTTTCTTAATTTGGGTTCTCTAAATAAATGCAAAATTAATTCGAACCGCATGTCCGTGATACGAGAAATTAGAATTTGGTATAATTATTTAAAACGAAAAATTCTAACGAAATTCATGGAAATAGATATTCCAGGAATCTTTGGGTCTGGGTGCACCCCTGACTAACCATCGACTTTATATTTGCCGATAGATATTGAAGTGAAACTGACATGTAACATTAACTGGAGTAAACAGGATAAAATAGCAAACACTATTTTAATGCAAATTATCTAAACGTTTTTACTTTTTCCTGAAACTGAAATTGTTATCACAAAAATGTTTTGGTCAAACTAGTCTCTCATCTCCACTACAATATTTGCATTAGTTTCCTTCTTGCATCACTTACTTATTTCAACATTTGTTGAGGAAATATTACTCTTGAAATAACAGTAGATTATTATATGACATTGACTTTCACACACACACACACACACTATATAATATATATATATATATATATATATATATATATAAATATATATATATATATATATATATATATATTTATATATACATGTATTGGCGTTAATGACCTTCGATGTCAGGATGCCAGAGAACTTCAAATAAATCAAACTATATATGTATACATATAAAAATATTAGTAAATGTATATCTATCTCTCTATCTACCTATCTATATATCTATCTATCTATTTATATATTTATATATATATATATATATATATATATACAGTATATATATATAATTATATATATATACACAGTATTTATATATATATATATATATATATATATATATATATATATATATATATATATATAGATAGATAGATAGATATGTGTGTGTGCGTGTGTGTGTGTGAGTGTGTGTGAGCGTGTGTATGGATTAAGACTAATATATAGAAAATAAGAACAGGGATACGAGAGCAAAATAAAGTAGAGGATATTCTAACAACATATAAGAAAAATATATGGAAGTGAGCTGGATATAAAATGAGAAGGAAAGATGATAGATGGACATTATGAACCCAAGAAATTGCAAACGAAGTAGGGGAAGAAGTGAAGACATTGGATTGATGAGCTATGAAAGTCTTCGGGTATAGACTTGCATAGAAAGACCATGAACAGACTCGAGTGGAAGGACAAAGAATTATAGATTATAGAATTATTTTACATTTCCCCTTTTTATTATTATCAAAGAACTTACGATAGACATCGAAGTCAGATTCTATAACCACCTCCCTCCCTTTGCTGTCCAAATAAACATTGTTCTATAGACAAAGTTGTAATTAGTTTTGCTAAAACTAAACCATTACGTAAAAACACCAATGGTGTTTCTGGTTTGAGAAAAACAGAATCTAAGGTTATTCTCTGAATTATATTTTCTTGAAGGTTCGATTACCTTTGAACATAGAAACTCCATGTGGCCATTGTAGATACGAAAAGAATGGGCAGATGATAAAGGATGATGGTGAAGAGTCAAATGCATATATAACGATTGATTGTCTCTTCTGATATGTGACATTTTCTATGACAGATAAAATCGAATTTCTTGCAATCATATCCCAAAAATGATCATACTCACTTTTTATGATTTAGTTTAGTTTCATTAGTAATTGGTCACCATGTTCATTGTCGTGGGTAGATACATTACTTTTAAAAGGATATAATGAAACACAAAAATATCTAATTCCCAGTGTGAGCAGCGAAGCAAGACGAGATTCGACTGTGACCCTGTTTGGGCAATCCTGTCATCTCTTCATTTTCATCAGCATTTTGGAAGTAAACCAAGCATCGCCGAGAGCTCCTGCCGTGATAAGGAAACTGTCCTGTTTGACCAAGATGTCATCGCCTTAATTAGTGGAGTCAGCATATTTTGAGAAACCGAGCCTGAGGGAAATCCTTGTTTAGGATATATGTCATCATGGAAAGTCACGTGCTGTCCTTTTGTTAGGACTTAAGACGTGGTCCGGATTGTACCAGAAATTTCTTCTAGAAGCTTCCATGGCGTAATCGAAGTGGGCGTTTTTGAGGAAGCCAATAGAGATGCAGAATTATTAAAAAAAACGCTTTTCTATGGAGATGACCACTGCCCACTGTTATTAACTCCGCCCATAAATGGGTATATAAACTTCAAGAAGAGATTAACCAAGGGAGATAGGACAAGACATAAGACAAGAGAAGAGTTATGTCCAACAAGATAAGAAACAGAGAAGACCAGAAGTCTGATAGAGAGATATTCTAAACTTCCCTTCAGACAACAAAAGCCTATATGCAAAAGATCCTGCTATGGCCGAGAAGAAAGGACAAATTGAAGCAGCCACACCTCCCTGCTTGTGACAAGAAGTTGCAGCCTGCCTTCGTTCAACAGTATCGTCGAATACTTGGAAGAAGACCTCTGATGTTCCTTTTTGGCATCACCCTTTATTTGACGTCTTCGAATCCGGTCATTGTGCTAGTTTCATCTGAAATTCAGCCACCCTTCTGCAACGTTCTCAAGCCTGAAGTCTCCGTACTAGTATCGTCTCAGCAGCTGAAGAAAACCATTCCTAAGTATTTCTACCTTATTGACTGTTTCCCCTTTCTGATGATGATTTGATTGGTTTTGTTTGTCAGTTAAAGTAATCGAAGAAGTAGCATTAGTTTTCTTTGTAAGTTTGTGAATGAACGTGTTGTGTTTCTTTTACGTGTGTTTCTTTTTATAATCATTTCCCATATTTCAATCGGTGTTCTTGATATCTATTTTGCTTATTAAAAGAACCTGTAACGATGTTAAGATAGTAACACACACACACACACACACACATATATATATATATATATATATGCATATATATATATATATATATATATGTGTGTGTGTGTGTGCCTGTGTGTGTATAAATGTATGTATATATATATATATATATATATGTATATATATATATATATATATATCGTATCTTTAGATATATATATATATATATATACATATACTGTATCTATATATATATATATATAAAATATATATATATATATATATACTGTATCTATAGATATAGATATATATATATATATATATATACATATATATATATGTATATATATATATATATATACATATATATATATATATATATATATTCAGATAAGCCATATAAATTTTTGATACATTATTGTCTGGATTCTCTTAACGACCTTGGGCTCTGATCTCGAGGTCGTTAAGAGAGTCCAGACATTAATGTATCAAAAATTTATATGGCTTATCTGAATATGAAAAAACACGTATAAATGTGCAAAATTTATCATATATATATATATATATATATATGCTTCATGTTTGTAATACGTTGAACAAATAATCCATAAATAAAAAGTAAGATAATATTTAAAGTAAAATTACTCAACCAGAGAAGTGCATAATTACATAAAAATTATTGCTTTGCCACAAAACAACTAGTAAATCTATCAACAACAATCCCCATTCTCTATTCACTCCCAGATAGAAATCGATCAAAGACTTGTTTGCTTCAAACGTGGTGTGAACTGAACATGAACAAACAACTCTGGAACTGTAATTTATACTTGAATTTGGACCTAACTGGATGGTTCGTACTATTTACCACTCTCGTACTTCTGTTCTGCATTGGACTTTCACACTATAATGAAAAATAACAACTGACCGAATATTTATCACCATTTATGAATGATGAGATGGTGAGAAATACTTATTGAATATGATATTTTAGAGTGAAAACTAATCTGGAATAAGTATATTTAGGTATAAATAATTCCACTGTAGCCATTTGTATTTTAAATAAAAAAAATAAAATAATAATAATAATAATAATAATAATAATAATAATAATTATAATAATAATAATAATAATAATAATAATAATAATAATAATAATAATAATAATAATAATAATAATAATAATAACGACGTTATAAAAGATAATTTAGCAGAATTTTTTAAAGAAATTTTGATAAGACATTATGTACTTTTCAAGGACTTCCCCGATGACATTATTACTTCGTATCGTACCATTGAAGAATCTCAAATTAATTCGAATGTGATTTTTTGTTAATTAACGAGAGCCTAAAAATTTTATTTTCATGACGAATTAATACTAAAATATAGAGATCTGCCAAAAGAATGAATTCGTCCTTGCATCTGTTGATTAGCATTTCTGTATAGGCCCAACAATAAGGATTCCATTTTGATGTCTTTTAGGTTCAAACATTAATAGGTATTGAACGCAAGAGTATTCACTCTTCTTGATAATGGATATATTGAAAAGAGGAAATTGGACAGATTTGAAATAGACAGAATTTGATTGAAATTTGGCACGTAGACACAGAGGTAAAGCTGAGGGGGTAACAAAACTAATGTTTCGTTTATGGCCTGAGGAATTGGACATTAAAGGTGAAAAGAGTAATAGAAGGAAGGGAAGTAATGTGAAAGGATGGAAAAAGAGGCTCAGCATGAGATCAGAGTGAAGCTACCAAGATCTTTTGCCAATGTATACAGAACACCATCTGAGTTGTAATGTTAGAATTAATTCCTTATTGAGTTTTGCAATTTTTTGTTGTTTTACATTTCCCACCAAACAACATTTTTTTTTCAAGATTCTTTCCATCTTTTCCATATAATCAAAAGAAACTAACTCACCTTTAGAATTATGAGGAATTTATATTTGCATATGTAAGATATACGTATTCTAACTAGCATGACGGTTCGTTCGTTATATACTACATATATGCAATTTCCTCATACATATATTCGTGGACTTCGTCCTGCTTTTTTTTTTTTTTTTTTTTTTTATACCAAAGTCAACAATTATTCTACTTTTCCGTGATACTATAGGCATTTTAACAATCGTTCCATGGATGGCAAAAGAAATATTAGCCAAGGAACACTTGCGATGTAAATGAAAGCAAATCGCCAACACGCTGGCTGAGTTTGTGTTCTTCACTGTTCCCTCCGGACACCATCATTGCCTCATTAACAAATTTAACTATCCCCTGCGAGTAATGTTTACTCAACAAAGTACTGGAAGGAAACATGGTTTAAATACTAGAATTGTTTGTGGCACCCAAAGAAGGGAATTCTCACTTGATATTTAATTACAGTTCAAATGGGTAATTGGAGTTTGGCTCTGAACGTAGTATCATATTATCTTGCAGACAAATTTACCTAAATAATGAAAAATTTCTTTCAATCTCTTATATCAATTAATTATTCTTCGTATTTTTAATTTATTCCATCTAACAAAAAGCGATCATAGCACAACAGAACTGAATAATCCGTTTTTAATATTCTTTTTCATACTAAAGCTTATTTTATC
>NC_090748.1:29727065-29734565 GCF_036898095.1 Palaemon carinicauda
TTGCCAGATCAATATCAGCGTCTCTTATATTTATTATTTGCGAGCATACAACTATATGAAGAATACTTACTTTAGTAAGTCAAAGAATTAGGACGCAATACATTCTAATAGACATTTATTCCTAATAAATGACTAAATGAATTAACCAGTAAAACGAATGTAGCATGATAACTGAATTATACACGTAACATATACATAAACTATATTTATTTCATGAAAGGGAAAGAAATGATGATAGATAGTCCCAGTCAATTAGCTGTTCATCGCAGACTTAGACAGCAAGTTTAAAAATTCTACCCACCGCCACTTCATAATAATTCAGTCCATGGACCTGCTTAGCATAATGTTTGTAGAACACTCTGGATGTTTCCCATCCAGAACATGAGCGAGGACGTTCGAGGTCCCAATTAATAAACCGTCTTTGACAGTAATTGGTGGGTAGGTTTTAATACGCTACCTGCTGCCACTAAATAGTGCTTTAATTCATGGACCTGTTTTGCATAGTGTTTGTAAAACACTCTGGATGATTTTCATCCGGTGTATGAACGAAGACGCTCAAAGTCCATATACTGAAATGAATTCAGTGATAAAGCAATTTTTCTCGGATCATGACCTGCGGGAGTACTGTCAAGATCTGCTCCACGAATAAAGTAGGTGAGTTTCTCCCTCAGTTGTTTTAGGTATAAGTTTGATCCAGAGGTTTCTCCTCTAAAGATCTGTCCTCCCCTGAAGTCTGAAGTTCTACGAAGATAGAACTTTAGACACTCTACAGGACATAGAGAGACATCTTCCTTCAGAGGGCAGATTCTCCAGGGACTCCACCTCTTAGTGGGTAGCTTGTTCTTAGCGAGAAAGGGTGGATCTGGAAAGAGGTACAGTTCTCCCGTTTCAGTGAACTGAATGTGGCCCTCGTCTCTAGATAGGGCCACTATTTCACTAACTCTAGCCCCTGAGGGTATGGCGAACAGAAAAATAACTTTTTGAGTTATATCCTTAAGGAAACAATGATGTCGGACCTTATCCAAAGACCATGAAATGGGCTTTTGTGGTGGTGCAGGCTAAACCTTTCACATGCCTTCAGAATCTTATTAAAGATTTCATTCGATAGATCTACTTGAAAGGCATATAGAAGAGGTCTAGTCAAGGCTGATTTGCACGTAGTTATCGTGTTGGCCGCTAGGCCTTGATTATGAAGGTGGACAAAGGACAGACAGAAGTTAATTGAAATTTCCCACGGCCCTTTTGCTTTAACAAAAGCAACCCACTTTTTCCAAGAAGATTCATATTTTCTTCTCGTTGGCTTAGTTTTATATTCTTCTAAGAATTCTATATTGCCTTCTGAGATCCCAAATCTTTTCCTAACTGCTAGGGCAAGGAAATCATGAAATGAAGGGTTCGGTTTCTCCGTGATATATCGAAGGCAATCAGCTTCATAACCCTCTGATATAGTCCTGGGTTCAGAACTAGGGCCAGCCTCAGCTTCCGTTCCTTCACTAAAGATGACAGATTGCTCCTGGGCTACTTGGGAGCCAATAGAGCTACTCCCCCTTGGAAGGATCTCAGCATGTTGAGGACCCTCAGCAGGCGATTGGATGGGATGAATCAGGGTATCTGAGTTCATCCCTTCTATACCTGAGACATGATGTCTGTGAATTCCACTAGAGGGTCCTCGTATGGGGCTACATCTCGAGGTAGTTTCTTGAAGACTCTCGTGATGAAGAGGTCGATTTGCAGTTCTGGGACTTGATCCCATCTAGGAGGGAATAGGTCTGCGTCCGAGGACCATTCGAACTCTATCGGCTTGAGCCGAAATAGAGCATCCACTGTCACATTGTGGATTGGTTGTATATGAACTGCTGAGAGGTGTCATCCTTTTAGGTATAGGATGGTTAACGTCACCTATATCGTATGACACATTTTCTAGCATTATCAATTGTGACGTCTCTTTATCGCTTCGGTGTCCCAGATCAGTCGAAGGAAGTATGATTTGCGCGGAGAGAGCCAACATGGTCTTGGGACTTTTGGACTTTAACCTCTGTTAAAAAAGCTATTAAAGAAGGACCAATATTGGTCTTATTAGATCTCTTCAAGCGTTTGATGCGTATCTTTTCCAGATTCTTGACGCATCTTCCAGCTGTTTTCTTAGCACTGGGTCTGTCACTATTGCGAACTGGAGAGAGCTCAAGACTCCTCCTTGTTAACGTCTTGGGAATCTGACTGATTACCTGGGTCTCTTGACCGACCTTAAAATCTCCTTTCATATTCCTATGGAAAAGGAGAGTTGGTATGACTACAGACTTCAATGATTTTACAGCCATTGAAACCTTCGAGCTGGAGGGAATTGAGAAATCTTGAGGCTTGTCTTGCATCCGCGAGGTTCCAGGAACCGGTTCATCTCCTTGGATGTGCATAGACAAGCCACTTCAGGTTCTGCCAACCCCAACTTCTCGTCCAGGTACATTGTTGCCTGAACCATTTCTAGACTTGGTTATTACATGACTAAGTCTGCCAATCCTATGAAGACACTTAGGACTGTGTTTAGTCCGACACATATCTTTCCTAAGATATACTAGGTAGTAGGTTGGCCAGGGCACCAGTCACCCGTTGAGATACTACCGCTAGAGAGTTATGGGGTCTTTTGACTGGCCAGACAGTACTACATTGGATCCTCCTCTCTGGTTACGGTTCATTTTCCTTTTGCCTACATACACACTGAATAGTCTGGCATATTCTTTACATATTCTCCTCTATCCTCATACACCTGACAACACAGATTACCAAACAATTCTTCATCACCCAAGGGGTTACTGCACTGTAATTGTTCAGTGCCACTTTCCTCTTGGTAAGGGTAGAAGAGACTCTTTAGCTATGGTAAGCAGCTCTTCTAGGAGAAGGACACTCCAAAATCAAACCACTGTTCTCTAGTCTTGGGTAGTGCCATAGCCTCTGTACCATGGCCTTTCACTGTCTTGGGTTAGAGTTCTCTTGCTTGAGGGTACACTCGAGCACACTCTCCTATCTTATTTCTCTTCCTCTTGTTTTGTTAAAGTTTTTATAGTTTATATAGGAGATATTTATTGTTGTTACTCTTCTTAGAATATTTTATTTTCCTTTTTTCCTTTCCGCACTGAGCTATTTTCCCTGTTGGAGCCCCTGGGCTTATAGCATACTGCTTTTCCAACTAGGGTTGTAGCTTAGTAAGTAATAATAATAATAATACGTTACCCTTTGTAACTTGAATCCTAGATAGGAGGGGATAGGGTGATTGGCTGGAAGTTGCCAAGGGACATTTTTCAGGTCTAACAAGAGTACAAACACCCCTTTTTGACACAGGGTCCAAATGTTCAGAAGGATTAACATTCTGAACTCGCTGTTTTATTTAAACTTGTAGAGTGGCTACAAGTCCAGAATGACTCTGAAATATCTTGAGTCCTTCTCGTGAATACCAAACAGCCTTCCCTGGAATACGATGGAATATTGTTTCCTTACCACCTATATGCTCTAGAGCTCTTAGGTATACTCCTCCAAGAGGGTTTTGGATTGTAGGGGGAGTTAAGGAAATGATGGTGGAGACATTTCTACTACCCATTGTAGTCCCATATTGATTAGGCCTTGGACCCAAGGATTGAAGGTCCAACGATCCTGAAGGAGCCTCCCTCCTACCAGAAGCATCTCTATGCTTCGAATGATCAGTAGGATTAAATTTTTGACCACCTGCCTGTGGCATAGTGGTTGGTGCAGCCATTGGATGTTGTTGAACAGCCCAAAGTATATTTCCGGACTTTCCCGTCTTCCTTTTAGGTTGGGGACCCACAACCATGGAAGACTTTCTCTTTAAAAGGATGCCTAACTTCTGGAGAAGACCTACGTTCTCCGTGGTGGCATTCTTGATTACTTCCCTAACCACCTCATGTGGGAAGATGTCTTTACCCCAGATGTTGGAAGATATTAGATTCCTTGTCTCATGTTTCAGTGTTGCGGCCACGAACACAAACTCTCTACATGCTCTCCTATCCTTCATAAAGGCGTAAAGGTCTTTCACTAAGGTAGCCATATGCATTTTGGCTAAGACCATGAGCAGGTCTGGGGTATTTTGATGGAATGAACAAAACTCTAAGTAGTTTTGTAGAGATAGGGAGGCTGCAAGTCTCTCCTTTGTCTCTTGTTCATTATACAAGAGAAACTCTGATAGTTTAGGGAGAACTTCCTTAAACTATCTACTAGAGACATCCGCATCTAATCTTCCTACTGAAAAAGTTAAATATACTTCCTTCCAGTCCTTCTCCTGTCTGGGAAAGGCTGTTGACAAGGCTTACTCTCCTCGAGTGCGGGGCATGGCCTATCTGCCTCCACTGCCTTGGCAACCGATTTAAATGCTTTCTCCATAAAGGGGAATGAAATTGAAGCAGGAGTAAGAAAGGAATGGTGCCTCCTACCAAGTGTAGATACCTTCGACACCCGGTAACCCGCCTTTTTCATGCTACTTGACAGGAGAGCCTGTACCTTATCATGGTCGAGAATCATGACTTCCTTCGATTTCGTTCCTTTCCTTGACTTTGATTCATCCTTCAGTCGAAAAAAACAATTAGGAAAAGCGTCAAAGCTTGGCCAAAATTGGATTTCGTACAAAAGAACCGCACCCATCTTCTCCGAGATGTAGAGTTTGCCATTTAAAATTGGCATCAGCTCCGCAAACCTCTAGGGATTGGTTTTGGAGCATGTCGGGAGGTCTTGATCCATGGGTCGTTTGTATGACCCTTGAGAAGCAACAATTGAAGCTTTACTATGTTCTATCTTGCATTTTACTTCCTGCTTTCTGTGTTGTTTGCGAAAGGTCTCTAATAGATTAATCACTTGGGCCAATAATTGGTCCGTTCCCTGTAATAGAGGGGTAGAAGATAAGGATGTCGACGTCAATAGCTCTAGAGCCGGCTTAGTCGGAAACAATTCTGACACAACGTTTTTCCCTTCTTCCCCTGGGCACTTGCTGCCCTCCTTTCCAAAGGCTATCTGGACCTCGGGAGATGTAATTGGTGCCAGGGGCACCACTATTTCCTTACTTGCCTTCGGAAATAGAAGCTTACACATTCTATCATTAGGTAGGTAAGGTCCCGGAGAGATTTTCTAGAAATCTCTCTCACCCAGTTGCGTAATTTGTCTCGAGCTGTATCTGTACACTTGGGATTCTCGAAACCTTCAGACATTACGGTCCGACATACATTACAAACCTGCGGGTTCCAATAATGTAGTGATTCGGAAATAATATTGCAGGGAACATGAAACCTCCAAGTATTATGACCGCAAAAAGCTTTACTCTTGATCTTGCAGAAGACTGCAGCATAAGTCATCTGGTGTTCCTCCTGTAAAGAAAGGAGAACAAAATGACTATATAATTGATTATGTCACTGATAATCAATATGTAAAAGTAATTTTTTAACAAAGTAGCTTAGGACAGTATGCTTTAAAGGGATAGCAGGAGACACATACTTGTGTATCCCATGTAAGTAACTGCTGTTACCTCCCCTCCGTGTTAGCTATAGGGAGATTCCTCTACCGAGGTAACTCCAACTAAAAGGGATCTAACCCCTAGGGATAGGAAAGTGTATAAGTAACTATCCCTTTTTATTTTTAACAATGTGGGGTGAGGATGACTGATTCCTCAATCAGAATATTGAAAAAATACTATTCTTTCAATATAGAAGTGGTACCAGCAGAAGATCGCTAAGGGTACCCAGGATATGTTAGAAATAACTAGTGTATAATCATAATATAGTTTTCTATTTGCAGCATATGCTATATTGCAAATTACTGGCTACCGTATAATTATATATAAGTAGTTCAGCCATCATGCTGCCTTTGTGGCAAGCAAGTAATGGTACAGTCCAACTGGCATGACGGCAACTGGACTAAGAAAAATAAAAGACATATATTTGTGTATCCAACCCCACCTATTTCCTGTGACCTTCCTTGCAAGGTTAAATCAGAGAGTTTCCTAATCAGGGAGACTCAAGAAAAAGGTTCTACCCTTTAAGGGCTAGGAGTGTAACACTCCAGCCCTTTAAATATTTAATATTGTAAGGTAATCTAAAAAACTGATTTCTAATCAGAATATTGAAGAAGTTATATTTTTTTCAATATAGGATTGGGCTCAGCAAATACCTGGGTAGGGATACCCAAGATATATTGGAAATAACTACTAATATAACATATGCAGTAATTTTCTATCTGCAGTATATCCTATACTGCAAATATACTGACTACCTGTATAAAAATATACTGTAGATCAGCCGGCATAGCTAGTTCTTGCCGGCACATCCAGCATGATTTCTAAAAGAAAGAGAGATAGCATGGAGTGAAGGCTACCTATTACTGTGTATTTATAATGTAATTAAGGCTCTAAAGTCAAATTTTACTGCCTTTCTCCAGAAATAAAGTTCAAAAGGAAGGGGAGAATGTAACATTCAGGCTTCCATCCAGCCACAGTACTATTGCCGGCAAGGTCCCGCGACACACTGCCGGCAGGCTAGCCTCCGGCAGTACTAGTACAGTTGGCATGCTGCCAGCTGAGTCAGCACCTATCTGTGCCGGTCTGGCCGGCGGTACTCCGGCAATAGAACTTGTGGCCAGCAGTTCAAGGGAGAACTGAAGAACCTTAGAGACAGAAGGGACTTCCCATTCCCCGCCATCATGGCTGCCGGCAGACGCCAGCCACCGACAGCCGTCATAGCTGCCGGTAATTGGCATGGCTACCAGCAGTATGCATCGCCGCAAGCAGCCGTCATAGCTGCCGACAGATGAAAGACTCATAGTCGCCGGCAGATGTCATGGCTGCATTCAGCTGTCATAGCCACCGGCAGCTAGAAACGGCAGTGGGGAGGGAGTCTGGCCGGCACCAGCAACCCACCGGAATCGGTAAGGTTAAAAGATACCGGTCTCATAAAAGAACAGAGGGGTAGGAAAAGGGTCCTATATTAGGTGTGGTAGGTGCTGGCAATTTGCCAGACCTAAATACCTAAAAGAAACTCTGTTTCAGTATCAGCACCATCCCAGGCAGAAGGAGAATCATCCATTCTCCAGCCTAGGGTGTGCCAATACAGTTAGCGGGATGGCAGCAGTGCCACCTCCTCTCAACATGGGAGAAACAGTTTCAGTGCCATGCCATCCTAGGCATAAGAAGATACTACACTTCAGCCTAGGGTCAGCGAGCATAGGACTAGTATACTGGGAGAAAGGGAGGAGATGGTGGCATCATACAACCACTTCAAGTGTAGCCTAGGAGGCTAGCCTCCTATGCCGGCAGCCTAGCCGGCAGGGGAATGACTATTCCCCCTTCCAGCCAACTGCCGACACAAGACTAAATACTCCTGACCGAATCCCAAAACTAGCCATCTGCAGCTAAAGGACGAGACAGAAAATCCCTATGTTAGTCATGCCTAAATTAAAAATTCAAGGCCGACACATAGGGTTGTAGCCAAAGGCTACACTCAGAGTGAAGAGGGA
>NC_090748.1:29739565-29742065 GCF_036898095.1 Palaemon carinicauda
AAAACCTATGCTTTGTGAAATAGAAGGTAAAGCCAGCCATGATTGGTACGGGGTAGTGATACGGCTGTGTGCATGTTCAGACACCTGTAATTCTCACAATGCCATAGGAAGCCATCCTTCTTCAGATCAATGTGTATGGGTGATGATCATGGGCTAGGGCCTTATAACATGGGACTATTTGTTCCTTTTTGGCGTACATTTGTTAAGCGGCTGCCAAATGATCCACGGCCAGACGCCATAATCTGGTGAACAATGGGAGCCCAGTCATATTAATATGGTGAAATTTACGTGCTTTGTGGGAAACGGGGGTATATGGTGAAGTTCAGTGCTAAAGACTTCCTGGTATAACTCCAGGAGGTGGGAGTGAGTATAGGTGGGTGCCCTGAAGTGGAGTGTGATGTCAGAGGAAGCGGGGTGAAGAAGTGTCGACGAGTACGAATCCGTGTCGACAGATTTTCAATGCCTCACATCTACCAGGAGATGGAAATGTGAGGGGATATCCACACCAAGTACCAGCAATGTTTGTTGGAAACGAGGAATTTCCATTGGTATTTGGAGCTCCCAAACGATAGTGTAAATGTCTCATACCCATGGGCGGTGATCTGATATACATTGGCAGCTATCAGGAGGATGTCAGCAGTCTAAGAATGAGTAGTGTTTACCAAAAAGAATACATTTGTATCTGCATCATGTAAAAGAAATTGTTTAGTGACAGGAGAGGCCACTGCCACAAACTATAGCTAGATTACAAATTTTTTTGGCTGCTGACATCCATCGGCACATTTCTTGGCAGCAGCCCCGAATCTGGAGTGCTAGTAGCACAACTGGGGCTAATGGGTGTCAGTAAGTGACTGGAGAAGTCGTTGGTTGAGGTGTTAGAGAGGGATTGGCTTATATGTGTGATGGGTTTCTTTGTTGCCGCTCCGGCGTGTCAACAGTCAGTGTTGAGTAGTTGATGGTAGTCTTGAAGGTGGTGAAGTGGTTGTCCATAAGGGCGTCCACTTTGATCACTTAATCCTTCATGAGCAAGTTATCGACATCGCGGATGGTGGCACATAAAAGTTCAGGTAAGCTTCATACCAAAAGATCATGAAGAAGGTTCACTTTCTGAGGAGAGCCGTCTGTGGCAGGTTGCACGCAAGCGCTACTGGTCATTTCCTTGAGGGACAGAGTAGCCTACTAGTATTCCAATGTTTTTTTATTCCTGGGAAAGTTTCCCCGGGGATTACTTTGGGGCAAAGCTGAACTTCGACACCCTGGAATAAAGCGAAACTTGTCTGATGGCAAAGGGCAGGAGTTTCAATGATGCAGCTTAGACTGCAGAGCCAGGATCTCTGGTTGATATTGTAACAAGGGGAGGGCGAAAAAAAAAAAATAGGTGAGGAGCTTATCACTCCAAGGGTCATCAATGTGCAACGTGGTTGTTAACAGACTAAGACATACGAAGAAAAGCTTAAACATGTTTCGTTATCTGTGCGGGAGAAAAAAAAAGGGCCAATAACCTAGGTTTAGAAGTGTGTATGATTTACATGCGGTACAATAAAAGTAATTAATCATATTGTATAATGTTTATAAAACAATATGATAATTCATCTTACTTTGATGAGTGGTAAATATCTTACTGGTAGTAAAAAGTATAGCATTTGAATAGATTTAAGTAGTTTGGAAAAAAAAATATTGCTTATCAATTAATATATAAAAGAGTTGAATGCATCTAAAATTATAACAAATACAGGTTAAAAAAAATATATATATGTTTATAATAAGAGAGTAGAAATAGACCCTACCTCTACATATGTATTTAAAGCACTGAAGAAAACTCTTCATTGACATGGTTTTTAATATATTAGTTTATAGAGCGATAGATTGTTTTGGGGAAATTATGAGAACTGTCATCCCCAAAGTATATTTATTACGTTTGGTAGAATTGTTTAAGATTACAAGTTCATATGCAAGGTGGACAAACTATTATTTTTTTCATTTTTATGATATATATATATATATATATATATATATATATATATATATATATATATATATATATATATATATATATATATATATATATATATATACATAACGATGACAGAATAAATGTTGCATTTAACAAAAACAAAGTTTAATAAGAGTAGACAAACCAGTAAGAGTTTCATGAAAAATATATTCATATTTCATAGAATTTTTACTCTATATGCTGAAATTTTTTTGTTTTCCAATTTCTTGCATAAAGAGTATATAATAGTTAACGAAGAATACTCTAAATACCTAAGCATGCCTATAGCAAATACATCTTATAGGTCCTGTAGTGCGTACGGTCTCCCTGTGTAATAGGGCCAGGAAACAGCTCTTAATTACAGTAAGCAGAGTGAATAAATATGAGAGTAAGGGCAATTAAGGTACGGTAGTAAATTATCTTCTCAGGAAGTTTCAGGAAAATTGGTTTATGTTTATGAGCATATAACAAATATAGATTAAGGTCAGTTCATAAGACTTGTTATAG
>NC_090748.1:29752065-29764565 GCF_036898095.1 Palaemon carinicauda
AATCAGCGAATGGTTTCTTATGCATTACACAAGGAGCAACAAAGTAAGCAACTTCTTATAGTTTTTTTTTTTTTATTTCTATATCAATATGTTTACCATTCATAGATATTGTGAATTTCCGACTACAAAAGAAAAAAAATTGTATTAATATTTTTTTTCTAATTCCTTTATGATCCTTTATCAAGTAAATCTCATGATATCACATAAAAAGTCACCATGTATATGATGCATATAAAATGGATTATAATAGTCTAAAAATTTGTATATTTCCTACATATCTAACCTTGAAAAACTGCAGCAATTTTCTATAAAACGTTTTGGCAATATTTGTTATTGTAATTCTTCACGAAAATTTTTAAGACTACATGTCAGAGAATGAAAATATTCAATATATATTTTTTTTTTATCCGGCCCACAGATTAAATTCCAGGAATATTTCAGTTAATATTCTTCAACAATTACTTTCTATATAAAAACTACTTTTTTCATAAACTCCCTACGCAATAAATGTCGGTATTGCCTGTACAGTTGAATAGAAAACTTGCAAACTCTCTTTTTATCCATGCCCGATAACATAAAAATAAAATAGGCCGGTTTCCATTATTCTGTCTATTAAGTTACTTTTATGCTCGCTTTGAAGAGGTCATTTCAATCTCCTGTTTCGAATTGCATTAGGCATAATTAAAGACACTAAAACTTTCAACATTTCCTGAAATTCGACTGCTTTGAAAGTGACAGAAATATTTTGCAGTGATATTCTGACAATTTCTGTATGTTTGACATATAAGACTATATATATATATATATATATATATATATAAAATAAAATAAAATATCGTCTCTGGAGATGGTAACCTTTATTGACGTGGAGTCTTCTGTCTTCATCTATAAATTTCATAAATAATAAATGCAAATATTCCTTTTTCAGAACATGAGGAGGTAAATGAAAGAAATTTGCAACTTTAAAATTTTCAGCATCTGGTACCAAAAATCTACCATGATTAGTGTTATTTTTCTTTACATATATTCTCACAAATTCTCTGCAGTTACTTTTGATTCATGATTAATTACATGAAAAAAATTATGGACATTGTATTCCATCCAATTTTGTAAGTGCATTTCATCCAGTTAGATTTTTTAGGCTCATTTGTTTACTGCAATCCACATAACACTATTTTATATTTTGATAATTCTAACTGTATTTTTTGTGTATATATATATGTATATATTTGTATATATATATATATATATATATATATGTATGTATGTATATATATATATATATATATAAATAATTATGTATATATACATATATATATACATAAATACATATATATATATACATACATACATATATATATATATATATATACATACATACATATATATATATATATATATACATACATATATATATATATACAAATATATACATATATATATATATATATATTTATAATTTCTACTTAAAATGTATTTAACATAAAAACAATCGAGCGGGGACAAAGTGTTGTACAAAGAATATGACTGGGAGGACACTGAGACTTTCAATCTATTGATAGATTTAGGTTTAGAATCAATTTCAATTTCTAAGATGGACTGAGTAAAAACTATATAAAAATCAGAGTTATCTAGTGAAGATTTATATAATTTAAACTTGATGAGATTAGGCACCATATCATTCATCTTGCAAAATAGCAAACAATCGTGATGAAGTTGGGCCTTCTTCCATTTTTTGTCCTAGGACTCAAGACGTCGGTAAAGCCAGAGAGCGCAGGTATCGTATTTTCGCTGAATATATCTAGTAAGATTTTCGCTTCTGGCAAGCTTAAGTTCAAGAATAAAGAGGACAGCAAGAACACTTCGGATCATCTTACATATTTATTCTACACCAACGTTTCGGGAATCCATTCCCATCATCAGGGCTATATAAAACACAAAATTATATTTACATTAGAAATTAATGATACATCTTTGCTTAAAATTGCTTTGTTATAAAAAAGTGTTAAAAAAACCCGTTAAAAGAATAAAAATACAGAAACCTAGATGGTATATAAAAACATATGGCTAACTAAGGTCCTTTACAATTATGATATTAAAAACTCTTGTGATTTAAATATAATGTTAAAAAAAGAAAAATATGTAAATGAATTGTCGAATTTACTGTCAAGATATGTGGCTGAAAACTATAAGAATATTTAAGAAAATTCTTGAAGGAAATGCTTTAACTACGAAAAAAAAAAAATAGATCAACAAAGGATGATAGGTAATGGCAGTTAGGCAATATGTAATGGTGCGGAGTTTGTTTAATTATTTAAGAAAAGAGACAGTTTCTTGATGCAAAGAAACCCTAAGAGAAGGAGCGAAAGGCAATCGGATGTTTGGGAAAGAATTTCGAAATGGTTGTATTGGATATGAGTTTTACATGAGTTTGAGTGATTTCTTATTGAGGAAATTTCTTGGGATTTTAATATGGAACCAGTGCGATGACTGACACCCTTATAGGAATCGATGCAGACCTTCAGTAATCGACGGGTAGACCCGATATAGTTTCCAAAATTAAAAGTTTGCCAATATTTAAAGTGTTTTTTAATATAAACTTAAAACTGACATATGGATACAGAGTGCTCAGGGCTGTGGTGAGCTTGTTTCTGAAAAGAACATTTATTACATATGGCAATGATACATAGACTAGTTTTTTGGGAACTTCAGGACATTTATATTTAGGCTGAAAAATATCATCAAGAAATTTATTAATATTGTCATAGAGGTGTGAAGGATAACAATTGTATGAAAAATAGGTTTTTAAATATGAAATGTCTTTATGAAAGTTATGCCAGTTTGAACATAATGAATATGCTCTAAATAAAAGGGTTTGGATAGAGTTAATCTTGAATGATTTCGAACAACTGCTAGAAAAATTAAGACCCAAACCAGTGTATTCTGATGTCTTCCACCCATTACTATGTCTACGCTTATGGTTCCAATCATGAACAATATTCATCACGCTACTAACATAACAGCACCCCCAATGTTTACAAGAATCAGACGTTTGGGCCAGGAGAGATATGATCACTACTAAATGTACATTCATTAAAATGAAAAAAAAAGTTAGCTTTTCCTCAGAAGGCTTCAAGCCACAAGCCTTCACCCCTGCAGGTCCTTCTGAAGGAGCGTGGATCATTACCCTTTTTGGGATTACAACCTACTTAAAATGCAGACATAACTATACTTCTCCTCCCTCCCCAACATCGACAACTTCACCATCTATTTTCACAGTGATAAAGTATTTTGAGCCCCGACCTCGTAAATAGATATTAGGTGCCCGTGAACCAAGAAGACTTCACCAATATAAACTCCACCAACCCCCTTCGGCAAATAAACTTACAATTAGTCCTATATATCAATGACTCATAAAAGGCATCTTATAGTTCCTCCCCTTCTGTGTATGTTACATACAGGACATACTGGTATTCTACCCATTCAAAGAAGATCACTTAACGCTGACTTCATATAATTTTCAACCCCCTTCAGCAGAATGGAATTGTAGTCAGGTGCAACAAGTGTACCTTTGGTATCAAGGCCATCCACCAGTTACCTGAGAAGGTAATAGCAGTAGCCCCTTGCCCTTGACAATCAAAGCATTTTAACTGCTCTTAACCAGGGTTAACTATTATCACCTTCAGGAGCCGATTTTTTTTTCAGCACAAAGAAAGCCTTATCGACTGCTGCTCTAACTTTCCCAGTGTCAACATCATTCCTGCTACTTTTCACCGATGCCAGTGACATCAAGGGAGGGCCAGTACTGAACTAAATGATTAATGCACTGATATGTCCATTGACCTTCTTTATTAGAAAACCTTCAAAGGTGAAATCAAGCTACTAACCTTTGACAGGAAACTTATGGCGGTGTGTTTTGAGTGCTGTGAATCATCAAAAGACTGATAATGATGTGCTGGTTTGTGATTATGTTCTACCGAGTTGCCATGGTAAAACCTGTTATTTTGTGGTACTGTAACCACTAATAAATGTTTTACTGATCTATTGCGGTAATATAATTTGTCTCATGATACTTGTCCAGCTTTTGACTGTTCTACCAACACGTCTAGATTTGATATGTTAGTTCATGATAATGTTACAACTCTTCTACAATCCTGTCTTGGGAAGGCATGTTACTTAGTGATGTCCTGTCTAGTGACTAATATGCTAACATGTCTTCAGAGGACACGTTAGTTTTTGATGAATTAGTTATTGAGAGTTTTAATGACGTCTTTTGAAGATATCTTATTTGCAATAATGTCTCTGCTGTTGATGTTAATTTATGATTCTTGTAAAATATTTAAAATATTTCCGTTAATACGAATACAATAATTGTTATATGTTTGCTGGCTATTACTTAATTCCGATATGATGTTTTGGATATTCTATATGCTGAATAAAACATTGAAGAAGATTTCATATAAGCCAAGTTTTCTTATAAATGACAGTAACAAAAATAAAATAAGAAAACGTTTAACCCACCCATTGGATATAATAACTCACTTGGCACAATCATTTTCAGATGATTTAAAAAGAAATTAAAAACATAGCTTTAATGAAATGTATATATTTCTTAGTATTTCTAAAATATTTTATTTAATAACATTACTCTCTATATACTATGTATTCAAGTTGTTGAATATATTCTCTACGCAGTTTCTTCACGCAAGAGATCTACAAATTCAAAATATAAGCCACACTAAGTCCATTGCTTTTAGGAAAAAAAATTCGAATGAATTATTACTAATTTTACGGCCGTGTTTTCCTAAAACTTTTATTTACTGATAGTGATATTATGATCTTCAATAACTCTCAAAGAACATACGAACTGATAATATTGAGGATATATATATATATATATATATATGTATATATATATATATATTTATATATATATATATATATATAAATATATATATATATGTATATATATATATATATATATAATATTATATATGTATATATATATATATATATATATACATATATATATATATATATATATGTATATATATATATATACATATATATATATATATACAGTATATATATATATATATATATAATGGATTTTGAACGAAGCAAAAAATCTATTTTCGGTGAGGTAGCCATGTCGTCCTAATGGAAGTTCCTAAAAGGTAGCTTCCTAGGGTATATTTGACTACATTGATATTCCCAGAGAATTTTACCGTAAGGAATCCAGAATTCTAACTCCTGGAGCGAATATCCCTAAATAATCTCACAGGGATATCGCATAATATCAGAGGACGTATTCTTGACACGTCACTGTAATTATCTTCGCCCTGAATAGTATTAACGCTTCGAGGGGGAATAGTGACAAGAATCTGAAACGAGAATGAAAAGAGAGCCGCTCATAAGGCATCTCTCCTATTCCGTTTCCAGTGTGTATCTGATGAAGGCGGGTAGCGCCCTCTTTATTCCATGTAGCAATATACGAGGTGCTACAGATACTGTATTTTAGGGAGGGGTCAATAAGCCCTTTTACAATAAAAGGAAGGGCGGGTCCATCAGGACGACATGGCCACCTCACCCAAAAATAGATTTTTCGCTTCGCTCAAAATCCGTTTTTTGGGCTCAGGCCATGTCGTCCTGATGGAAGTTTACCAGAGCATTACTGTATCTGTGGATTCCCAATCAGTGCCGTACTCTCAAGAAAGTATTTTCCAGGTCCGTCTAGACCTAGAGACCTATGATGTTACCATCATACATCATTTCATCTAAGCATGAACTATGTTAGTGCTTCCTGCCCCCTACAGGGATGAGTCATACTAGACTCTGGAAAAGTCTCGAGGAGTACATAAAAACTTATGGATGACAAAATGACAAGCTTGTATAGTGGTCTCGCCCTATACATTATAAAGCTAAGTTTGTATAAGAGTCGCCAAAGTCAGAATTAATTTATGACACCTTCCCCAAAGTGACCACTCTCAGTAACTATTGGATAATGGTTGTATCAGCATAGAAACAAATATTGCCTCTTTGCCACCCACCCGTTAAGGTACCACGTCAACCCTTCCAAGGAAGGGTTAGAGTGAGTGGACTTTTGCTTGATTCAGGGAACAGTCTAGAAAGACATACAATGATAAAAATATCCATATTTTAATCTCAATGCTCAGTACATTTTTAATAAAATGTGTGTGGGCGAAAATACGCAGGGTTCATTATGAACTAGTTTATTAAAATTTAATAAACGAACATATCAGATCACATTTATAAAATTTATATAATATGGATGATATGCGTAAAAGTATAAAGAAAAACAGTCAACAGAAAATATTGTTTCATCTACTAGGAAACAGATTTGCCACTTCAATAGAATTATTAATAATAATGATATAGTCCGTATAATCTTTACATACACTAGCGTAAAAAACGCTTGGCACAAGTGTCCGTATTATGCTATATATTACCGACGTCAATGGAACAGTTCGTAAGGACACTTTCCTGGCCTATCGCTCAGCGTGTAGTAACATATAGTGACTACACGTACACCCTCTTAACTAATCGTCCCAAATTAATTACACTGTTCCTCGCAGACTTAAAACAGAAGGTTAAAGAATTCTACCTGCTGCTACCACAGATCTCAAAAGTTGCTCCACTTGTTTCGCATAGTGCATAAAGAAGGCCTTGGATGACTACCAGCCGGTGTGCAAACAAGGATGTTCAAGGTCCATATAATTAAAGAAATTTTATGGGTCTCCATTGATCGTCTAAAACCTGCTTATCTTCTGCCAGATGACCCGCCTACAGTTCGCCTCTCTAGATCAGGGCGCCCTATTTAACATGTACAGTATGTCATTTTTAGGGGGGGAGCCATGAACCAACCGTGTTTCACACAATTGTACATAATTCCTTTTGTATATATTATGCTTGTATCTTCGCTCTTCCCTCGCACTAAAACGAACATGAAAATTCATGTCTGGTTTTTCCTCTGTAATATTGTCTGTCTTGTGAACTTGTCATGTCCTGTTGCCTTGAGGTTTTGTATATAAGGAGAATGTTCTACAATAATATAACTCAGTCGTTTCCAATCTGCCTTTGAGTTCACAGCCTTACTCGGCGCCGTCACAAGACACACTCAGCCGTTAGGGAAGCTCATCCTAACCAAGAATTGTCTATTAGGGAGGAAGATTGGCAATACTTGCTAACCTCCTCCCAACCAGAACAAAGTTAGATGAAGTTATTTCACTGGCAACAGAGAAAACTCATTCTTCAGCCCGAGAAAAACAACACTGGACAGTCTGCTAGGCCACTAGAGTGAGGAATCATCTGGTACAGAATCCTTCCAACATGGACTAGGGAAGCAAAGCTTCCTCTGCCCGCCCCTAACCTAGCAAAGGAGACTCTTTCTCTATGCTAGGAAGAAGCAGACCACAGACTAGAAACTCTGATGTTCTGCCCTAACCCAAAAAAACAGTCACTCTGGTTATCAGGTCAGGACAGACATATCCTAGAATAGTTATACCTGAATTATTATACAAATAGAACCACTAGGATTAAGCCAAAGGCTTACAGATGGAGACAGGGATTGAACTTAGCCTCCGGAGGAGAAAAGAACAATCGGGGATGTGCGAAAGTATACTGCTGTACCTAGAATACTAGAATAGGTAATATAAGAATCAATTACCTAAATCACCGAAACTCTCTCGTATACAATCTTAGAAAAAACATTCAACAATATCTTACATATCTAAAATATTTGCCTATAGCTTCAATAAGATAACACTCGGAAAAACTTATACCATGCATGAAAGTACTGGTGCCAGACGTCTAGGCTACGAAGCCTCGTGAAAGGCAGGATCGGTACCTCGACCCGTGTCAAAATCACCGAGCTAACACTGACCGAACAATATAAGCATTTCTAGAGTAGCTAAATAGCAAAATTATTAACCGTAACAAACCGGGAACGTCGCTCTAGCTAACTAACTGACCGTATATATATATATATATATATATATAAATATGAGTCAGCGACCTAATAGTAAATTAATGTAAAAAAGAAGGTAGTATCATCCTTCAGAAACTTACACTGAAAGTTCATCGTCATGTCAAGTCCCATACACATAACACTCCTCCCTTCTAATTTCCTTGGAATTATGGCAGAACGTATTAACAATAAATCTACCACACCACCTATCCAGCCATATGTGGAATTGCTTTTCCTTTTAATCCTTTCTATTTTATTATATTAATCTATTATCGTTATCTTCATAATAAAATCCTTTCCATCTATTCACCTGGACCATGGTCATACATTTCCAAATCGCTTTTCTTTCAATCTATCTTTTAACTCATGTGCTATAATTACCAAGTACAAATATGACAATCGAAATGAAATTATATACCTCTTGATAGTTTGATGGTTGACTCTAATGCCTATTATATATCGAATCAATTCAATATTAGTTTCTGTTTTAAACGGAAAGCGAATCCGATATTCAAATTTTGTTTTGATTTGAGTATTGTGTTAATGTAAAATGTGTTATGGAATAATATACTGGTAAAGCTGAAAATTTTACTGTGTTTTTGAAAAAAAGGTGCACATCAAGGATAAAACAAACAAAACCAGTTAACAGCGAAATCTGAAACAAGAATCATACCATTCTCTCTCCCCCTCTCTCTCTATCTCTCTCGCTCTCCCTCTCTCTCTCTCTCTCTCTCTCTCTCTCTCTCTCTCTCTCTAGTAAAGTCACAAAGTATCACATGGTATCATATATACAAATACTAACCTACAAACAACCCCAATTCAGGTCTCATATGAGCGTGTCTAATTGGGCTCCGTATGATGAATGTGTGGCTCCTCAGGAAGAACAGAAACCAACAAGTCCTACATCAACTCACCTCAATCATCAGTTTTCTTATTTTTGTTCAAATATCATATTTCAGTGATACCTAATATAATATTTTCTGCACTGGTTATTAACGTGAAAGGATTCCATATATATAATTCAATATCCTTATTCGTTCCAAAGAGATCAATGTTTAAAATAATATATATATATATATATATATATACTGTATATATATATATATATATATACATATACTGTATATATATATATATATATACATACGTACATATATATTATATATATAATATAAATATATATATACATATATATATATGTATACATATATATATATATATATATATGTATAAGATAAAAGTATTATATTGGAGATATATAATCAAAGGCTGAAAATGATGGCAGTTTACCATCTTCCGTAACCAGACGACCAAATCTTTTTATCAAGTAGAAAAAACGAATACGCTTTGATATTAGGAAAGAGATCGATAATCATATCTTATATGCATATATATATATATATATGTGTGTGTGTGTGTGTGTGTGTGTGTTTATACATACTTATATATATATATATATATATAATATATATATATATATATATATGTATATATATATATATATATAATATATATATATATATATATATGTATATATATATATATATATATATGTATATATATATGTATATATATACATATATATATATATATATATATCCATATATATATATATATATATACATATATATATATAAGAGAGAGAGAGAGAGAGAGAGAGAGAGAGAGAGAGAGAGAGAGGGAGAGAGTTTAAGATTTATGTTTCTTAATCCCTTATGGTTAAGAGTCTCTGACTTGTAAATTGCATTTGCTCTCAGCTGCAGTGAGATATATGTTAATTAGGACCTTCCATCACCTGAAGCAGTTATTAGTTACTTGGAGCCAAGGATCTTACCCTGGAAATGTGATTTTTGAATAAATTATTCTAGGATGTAGAATTCCGGTGAGGGAAACTCTAGTTCGCGACTGTTAGCTCTCCTCCTCCTAAACTTATGAATACCAAGCAGAAGAGCAAAATAATAACAAAGACTAAAACAACAAGATTGTAATTGGAGGACAAAGATTTTTTTTCTAGGGTAAAAGAGAATACTTTTCTTTGTGTACATGGTGATGGAAATGTCAATAATTAAAAAAAAAGTATCTGATAAAAAATGTTTATATATACCAAAAGTTTTAAAGAAAAGAGGAACGAGAAAAGGTACACATACAGATGAGTAAGAATGATAGTGTAGACTTCATTATGTAGAGAGAGAGAGAGAGAGAGAGAGAGAGAGAGAGAGAGAGAGAGAGAGATAACTGGTACAGTAATTATGCAGTGTTTTTTAATGAAATTTTAATGATTGACCAGGCTATGCAAAGCGTGAGGAGGTATATGAGATTACACTGATATGTCATTTGGTGGAAAATAACGTAGTATGTGCCATATAGGATTGAATGACCCAATAGGAATGAAAACATAAGCAGGTAAGGAATATTTATTTAACCAGAAAACTTTAAATGTAATTTTAAATGCAGTAATTTTAATATCGAAGCCTTACGAAAGATTTTACATCGAAATTCGAATATTTTCTCAAATATACAAACAACTAAGTATTTCGTTGGATGTTCAATTGATGGTCATAAATTTGTGCTAAGATATATTACAGGTGGAATAAAAAGAACTATACAATGAACGAAAAATAACTGGTGTTTACTGAGGAAACAAAGGTATATGATTACCATATAAGAATAATAAGGAATTTTTTTTTGAAGGCTATGCTAGTGAGATATGGGCTTTCAAAAGTATGCGATAGTTCGAAGATGGAAGAGATGAGATTGTATTTTGCGAACATATTTGAAAGCCAACCATCTTGGTAATACAGAGAAAGTAAGTGATGGGATTTACAGACTTGGTAAAGCAAAACTTGTATCAGAATGTCGTCAATCAGGTTTGATATATATAGCATATGTAAATACTAATGCATAGGTTCAGGATCATTTGACACTGGTAAATTTTGAAATGAAAAGAGAACCACAGAGAAGACTGTAATTTTGTTTTTATATACAAAATATCTAAGGTTGAAAAAATATGAAAAAGAAAAATTTCATAATAAGTAACATGAAGATAGAATAAGATATTTAATTAATGGAAAAAATTGTTCCTGCTATTTGTTATTTCGGGGTGTTTAGTTAGCAATGCAACATCACGCTATTGCATGATCAATCATGGCTATATAAAATGTTTAATTGCTTTTATTTTATGGAAGATTTGATTTTAACTGACTACAACTAGCTTTAAACCCGTAACAGCAGGTATGACTAAAACACAACTGTGCAGAGTATGTCAATAGTTTTTTACAACTAGAACTTTTTCAGTGTTACATTGAGTAGGAAAAGAATGATAGCAGAAGAAAAAAGATTCTGGTTGGTCTGGCTGAATGATGGAATGGTAGCTAACTGAGAAAGCTATTGGGTTTTGATTTTTGGAGTTTCATGATTAACTGAAAAAAGGAGAATTATTTTGAACCTTTATTTTGGGGTTGGGGAGACAAGATTGTTTGAATCATATAGATTGAAATATTATTTTAATATAAAATAATAACCCTACCTACTTACGCTCTAATATATATTGAAAATCTCAGTATCACAGAATTTTACAAATTACTCACCTGCTTTTGCGTCTCCACCTCTAATTTAAAGTTGAAACCACATTATTTCCTCATTTGGCTTACTATTTCCTATTAATCAAAGTTCTTCAATTTTGCTCTTCAATATGGTCTCTTGTAGACAGATTCTCTGGCTCTATGTGGATGTAGTTAACTCATCAGCTAGTTGTTCTTCAACAGAAAAAAACTATTTTACATACGCGGGAAGCCTAATTAATCACAACTTTAAAAAATAATTTTGTATCTTCAGAATTCCGTTCAGATTTTTTAAAAGTGATCATCTCTTCAATGATGACTTGATATAAGATTTGTATGACTTACACCTTCTAGAAAGCCAGTGCTATTTTTTTGGTTTCCTCTTTCAAGGTTATTTTACACTCGCTCGGTTTTCTAATTAATCCTTGAAAATTGAATTTTCTTGAAACTGCATCATAGTAATAACATATTCATCTCTAAATTTTATGGAATCCAGGTATGATCTTCAAAATAGTTTACAAAACTTTACACCAACGTCTTGGGCAAAGAAATCAAGTTTAAGGTCTTAAAGCAATATCGGCTTCTTTTTCCATTTATAGCATATTTCAACTTTAATGATTCTATGCAGAGTATCTAATGGTACATTATAACCTTAATTTAAAAAAGAAAAAAAAAAAATTCAACAAGTGTAATAAATGTATAGTTTTACAAAAAGAAACGAAACACAGAGAAAGAACTTAAAGGAGATCTCACACCTTCCTCAAGTTTATACGCAAGGGAAGGGCGGCCAGACACTGGCAAGTCATTAATTTTAGCCAAGTTTTCAAAGACTTGCAGAGATAGAACTTTCCTTGAGTTCCGCCATAACCCTTGGGATGCTATAAGCATGCCCACATGCGTAGGCATATCCTTCATAAAAGCATAACTGCCTCTCTCAAAGTTTAATTGATCCT
>NC_090748.1:29769565-29772065 GCF_036898095.1 Palaemon carinicauda
TGATTACTATTATTATCTAACTTTATATTCAACAAGACTGGCTTTGGCGTCCTTGAAAAATACGGCTTTAACATATTAACATGGCACAACCTCTTTTTCCTTCTCCTATCTGGAGTAAGAACAACATAATCCGTATTTCCTACCTTCTTTTCTATTATGTAAGGCCCAGAAAACTTAGCATTTAATGGCTGACCTGCTACTGGAAGAAATACCAATACCTCATCTCCTGGTTTGTAGTCAACCTTTTTGGCTCCCAAGTCATAGTATTTTTTCATCTTCTGCTGAGCTTCCATTAAGTTATCTCTTGCTATGTCCCAGGTTTTCCTGATTCTTTCCCTGGAATCTGAAACATAGTCCAACAAATTAGAAACTTCAACATTATTAATCCACTGATCTTTAATCAATTTTAAAGGTCCTCTAACCTGATGACAAAATACCAACTCTAAAGGGGAAAACCCTAACGACTCATTGGGGATTTCTCTGGACGCAAACAGAAGGAAGGGCAGACCTTTATCCCAATCGCTTTTGTTCTCCAAACAAAATTTTTTCAACATAGTTTTCAAGGTTTGATGATACCTTTCTATAGCCCCTTGGCTCTGAGGATGGTACGCTGATGAAGTTACCTGCCTGATACCTAGTTCCTGCATTGCCTGTCTGAATACATTGCTTAAGAAGTTTGAGCCCTGGTCCGACTGAACCTCTTTAGGCAATCCAAACAGAGTGAAAAATTGTAACATCCCATTTATGACATTCTTAGAGCAGACATTCCGCAACGGAATGGCCTCAGGATACCTAGTGGATCTGTCCATGATTGTAAGTATATACTGATTTCCACCTTTTGACTTTGGCAATGGACCAACAATGTCCACTAATACCCTATGGAATGGTTCTTCCATGGCTGGTATGGGTTCAAGGGGAGCTTTAGTCAACTTTTGGTTCGGTTTTCCGATCATTTGACACACATGGCATGTCTTACAAAACTCTTTAACATCAGAATGAATCCCAGGCCAGTAAAAGTGTTTAGTTAATTTACAAAAAGTTTTATTGACTCCGAAATGGCCACTAAATGGATTCTGATGTGCTAAATGTAAAATAGAGGGTCTGTAATTTGGAGGAACGACTATTTGATAATTAACTTCCCATTCTTCATCGGCAGCAACCTTAGAGGATCTAAATTTTCTCATCAATAATCCATTTTCGACATAATACCCGACTGGAATGTTCTCAATTTCCTTATCTGAAAAAGCCTTTGCAGCTATCTCGGCTAGCTCTAGGTCATTTTCTTGATCCTTTATGAATTTCTCTCTAGATACAGCTAAAACCTTACCTTGTTCAGAACAATCACCAAATTTTCCCAGAAAACACTTCGATAAGTCAATCTTAGAATCCCTACTAGCTTCCAATTTCCGCCTTGATCGTGTGATAGCACACATGGGAAAAATACCAGGAAATTCTCCTTCCAAGCTCTCTGTGCTTGCACATGACTGAGGATAACTAAGTAACCGTGGGTTACTTAAAACCCTATTACCACCAATATCATTGGCTAATATCAAATCAACTCCTTCCACAGGAATTTCTTCCACAACGGCAACCCTAACCGGACCCGTCGCATAATCAGAATGCAGAACCACAGTCTCATACGGACAAGAGATTATCTCTTTTGGAAAACTCTTAATCAATACCTTTTCCTTACCCTCATACTCAAAACCTTCAGGCAATGCCCTTTTCAAAATCAATGACTGTAGGGCCCCTGTATCTCTAAGGATAACTAATCCTCTCCTGCCCTTACCACTTTCTGTAGCTACACTACCATAAGACACAAATGACTTATATCTCTCCAAATCAGAGAGCCCAGGGCTTTTCTCACCCTCACTTAATGCATTAATCTCTCTATCAGCACTTACCCTGCTTACCAGAGCAACTGGTTTGTGCTCTCTATTACCGTCCCTTAAGGACCAACAGTCGGCCTTTCTATGGCCCAGTTTACCACAGTTAAAACATTTAATTGGCATCCTCTGCCCACTAGGCAAACTACTACCTTTCAATACTGGAGCTACAACACTTTTATCCAAATCACTTGCGTTTTCAGTTTTACTCTTACCACTTTTCAATTCCTGAAAACCCTCTTTGCTGCTTCTACCCCTAACCAAATTTTTCCCTTCAAAAATTTTGTGCGTCAGCGAGTACTCGTCAGCCACAATGGCAGCTTTCTCTAAGCTCTCAACCTGAAGCTCCTCTAAGTGTACCTTCAAATCCTTAGATAAACAATTCTTAAACTCTTCTAACAATATTAGTTGTTTAAACCCTTTAAAATCACAGATTCCTTTAGACCTCAACCAATCGTCAAGCAATTTAGCTTTTATACGAGCAAAATCTACGAAAGTCTGATCTCCTGTTTTAAAAAGCCTACGAAATTTCAACCTGTAAGCCTCTGGCACTAATTCATATGCTTTGAGAATACACTTTTTCAATTCGTCATAATTACTGCAAATCTCCTCAG
>NC_090748.1:29782065-29802065 GCF_036898095.1 Palaemon carinicauda
TTCAGCTGTCTACTGGCAATGATTGCCGGCCAGCAGTTGCGAATCAGTGGGCTGCCGCCTATAGTTAATGGTAGTATATCTTTGAACTATATAGGGGGTAGATGCCGGCCTGTGCGCCGGCACGTACCGACGCATGCTGGCCAGCACAACAGCATGCGATGTACAGTAGTTGCTATATTTGTAATGTAGTACACACTGTATTAGTAAAACTACAGTACAGAGTTTGTGATAACACTAAAGTTCTTCAACATACTTAATGTTATCTTGTACAGCCTTTTGCTGAGACCGTACAATATATAAAACGTAAGTTCTTTCTGTATTCTTTCTTTCCCATATATTAAAACTTTATCTCAAGGTGTGAACTACACCTTAAATTTCCGTTTAGGAAATTACATAAGGTATTTTAGAATAGAATTAACCTTAGTTTTAATATCTTGGGAGGTTTCAGCAATTGACTGGACAGGAAATACAAAGTATGTGTCTTTCCCTCTTTCTTTTATAGCTTTTCTATATAAGCTAAATGTTTCAATATAAGTGAAAGCGTTCACTTGATACTCATAGATTTTTCTTCTCTTTACAGGAGGACCATCCGAAGTGCGGGGAGTGTGTTCTGTAATGTCGGCAGTAAGAACTTCTGTGGACATCAACTTTGCAGGAGGCATGCAGCATGCGCAGCCTCCAGAGGTGATCTCCGGGCATTGGAACCCTCAGGTTTTTACTGTATGTTCTAACCTGGTTACCGAGGCTTTTGACAAACCTAAGTCAACGGAGTCAAGGGATGCTGCCAGGGGTAAGTTACGAACCTAGGTGAGGGGTTTTCAGAAAAACACCTCAGGCCTCTACCTTCCAAATGAGAAGATGAGGGCTTACCTTTTCCCTAAAGCATCAGCTGATGCAATCATTCCTCAGCCTCAGGTGGAGATACCAACTGTCCAGAATCCGGTAGATTCTGAAGTCTTGGCCACCCTTCAAGACATCCAATTGGACGATAGGATGTCGGAGGTTCCAGATTCTAGAGAGAAAGACCTTCTTGGAGAAGGTCAGGAGGAGGAGCTGTCTCAGGCAACCTCAAGTAAAAGAAGGAGAAATCGACGAGGGGTGTCGGTTACATTGGTTCCAGACCCAGGACCTGTTCCCTCTACATCGTCTGCTATCCCAGATTAACTGGGAAGGACACTTTCTTCTATTATTGAGATGATCCAACAAATTCCAAGAAAGAATGAGGAGAAGGATGCTGCAATGAAACTGGAGATACGTAGACTTGCAGCATCACGTGGGCCCCAGAAGCGACTCAACGTGAAGGATCTTCCTTTTGTGCTCGGACACCAATCCTTGGAGGTATGCCGAACATATGCCAATGACATCCGGGAAGATCGTGATATCAGAAAAGTTGGGAACAATTCCCCTGGAAAAAAGTGGAATTTTAGCCCAACAAAGATTCTTATCCGGACTGCTATGTCCGTCTTAGGAAGGAGCCAGCCTCAAAAGAGGAGACGGAGCCGGAGAAGGACATGGTTCTTGACCATAGTAAAGCACAGGCGTTACTAGTGGGCTCCATGAAAGAGAGGGGCTTTACGAACTCAAAGGTGCCAGCCTTGAGTAAGAAGCTTCCCTCCTTTGTGGCCTCTCCAACCAGAGCCTTTCCCTTCATGGAAAAGGGATATAAGGCAGCCTTAATGGCGCTGGAGGGCAGGGAAACTATGCCCCTTCTTGGAGGAGTGCAAGCCGTTATCTCTGACCTTGCCCTTGGACCAAGAAGACTGGAAGGACGTCCACCTAACCTTCCCAATCGGGAAGGTGGAAGCTGATATTGCTGAACGTCAGTTTGGTGAGGAACTTCCAAAACTGTCGGATGTTCTCTTGCGCAGAGAGCAAGTGACGAAGGAAAGACTTGTGGCATCGATGTCGTTACAAATGACATTAGAAACGATAGCAAGTGACTCCAAGAACCAGGATATGTTCATGGTAGTGGCCAAAACCCATCTGGCTACAGTTACGAAGGATCACTATAGCTTTATTAAAGCTAGGAGAACCTGTAGAGAGTTCGTGTTCACCTCGGCTGCAGTGACGCACGAACCAAGGAGACTGATATCCTCTCGTATCTGGGGTAAAGACCTCTTTCCCAATGAAGTGGTTAGAGAGGTAGTAGACAAGGCCGCCACAGAGAATAGGAACCTTCTCTAAAAGTGAGGCTTAGATTTTAAGAGAAAGTCTTCTCCAGTTGAGGGTCCCCAACCCAAGAAGAAGACAAACAGGCCTAGGCCACCCTCTCGGCCGGCTAAACACTACCGACAGCAACAACAACAACTTCCTGTGACTGCGGTGCCTCAGATAGTGGCACAACCTCCAACCACGTACCAGCTAGTACCTCAAAAAGTGGCGACACAGTCGCCAGTTTTTAACCCAGCCTTCGAAAGGCAGACTTCTTCCTTTCCTGCGAAAGCTAGAGGAAAAGCCAGAGGTTTATCTAGTCGCCCTTCAAGAGGAAGGGGATCCAGGGGAGGACATGGTCAAGGAGGCAAGGCCTCCGGTCCACAACAGCAGAAGTGAGATACTTCCAGTAGGAGGGAGACTACAGCTATTTACGGATCGCTGGACCTTCGATCCTTGGGCCCACAGCCTAATAAAGAATGGACTAGGTTGGAGCTGGAGCAGTCCTCCACCTCAATTTCCTCAATTCTTCCAACACTCAACCCCCGTTCTGGAAGAATATGTCTGAGAGCTCTTAGGCAAAAGAGTAATCCGGAAAGTTAAGTCCATCAAATTCCAAGGAAGGCTGTTTTGTGTTTCAAAGAAGGACTCAGAAAAACTAAGAGTTATTCTAGACTTGTCGCCACTCAACAAGTTTATAGTGAACTACAAGTTCAGAATGCTCACACTTCAACACATAAGGGCCCTACTGCCCAAAAGGGCATATGCTGTTTCTATAGACTTGTCTGACGCTTATTAGCACGTTACAATTAATCGTCACCTGTCCTCCTACCTAGGCTTCAAGTTACATTGATAACTTTACGTCTTCAGAACCATGCCTTTTGGACTAAACATAGCCCAAAGGATTTTCACGAAGCTCACGAACGCAGCCGTCCATCAATTACGCCTAAAGAGGGTCCAAGTAGTAACCTACTTGGACGACTGGCTGGTGTGGGCAGCATCCAGGACAGAATGCATGCAAGCTTCTAAGAGAATGATCCAGTTCCTGGAACCTCTGGGATTCAAGATCAACATCAAAAAGTCTCGACCCTCTCCAGCTCAAAAATTTCAGTGGTTGGGAATCCACTGGAATTTGGAGTCACATCAATTTTCCATTCCTGGGAAGAAGAGGAAAGAAATAGCAGGATCTGTCAAGAGAATATTGAAATCCAAACTGATATCAAGACGCGAACAGGAGAGAGTGCTGGGCTCTCTATAGTTTACTTTGATAACAGACCCAGTGCTAAGAGCACAGCTAAAGGATGCAACTGAAGTCTGGAGAAAATATGCATCAAACGCACCAAGAGATCTAATAAGAGCTCTACCGACTCGACTACGAACGCTTCTCAAGCCGTGGTCTAATGCCAAGAAGTTGAAGAGACCAATACTTCTTCAACCTCCTCCCCCATCAGTAACTATCCACACAGACACTTCAAAGGAAGGCTGGGGAGGTCACTCTCGTCAGAAGAGAGACCAAGGAGCTTGGTCCAATCTTTTCAAGTCATTTCACATCAACTTTCTTGATGCATGGCAGTTCTTCTGACAGTAAAGAAAGTATCTCCTCGCCACTTGACCCACATAAGACTGGTTCTAGACAGTGAGGTGGTAGTGAGATGCCTGAATCGACAAGGGTCGAGGTCACCACAAATCAACCAATTGATGTTGGCCATATTTCGTTTGTCGGAATGGAAGAAATGGCACCTGTCAGCAGTTCACATTCAAGGGTTCCGCAATATGACAGCGGATGCTCTATCCAGGTTTAAATCTATAGAGTCAGAATGGTCCCTTGACGCAGGATCGTTCTCCTTCATCTTGAGCCAAGTCCCGGAGCTGCAGATACACCTCTTTGTGACGAAAGACAACAAGAAAATAGATTATTACGTGTCCCCATAGAGGATCCACTAGCGGAGGCAGTGGACGCTATGTCCCTAGACTGGAACAGATGGTCCAATATTTATCTGTTCCCTCTGCACAACCTCCATTTGAAGATTCTCGATAAGCTGAGATCCTTCAAATGGAAAGCAGCAATAGTGGCCCACAAGTGGCCAAATAGCGTGTGGTTCCCTCTGGCATTGGAACTACGACTAAAATTCGTACCGCTACCGGATCCATCCCTGTCTCAGCGAGTACAGAAGTCGACTGTCTTTGCTCCATCACAGAAAACATGGAACCTAAATCTAATGATTTTCTCTCCTTAGAGATGAGAAAAAGATTCGGTGTTAAAAGTCAGTTTAGACTTTTGGAGGAAACCAGAAGACATTATGAGGCTTCAGGGATGAAATAGATATCCTTTGTCAAGGCGAAGAATCCAAAAGAAGTCCCGACAGATTCACCTTCATGAGCAAGGTTCAGCACCCAACACAATTCTATTGTTCAAGCCTGCCTTGACAAGTCAGATACCATATGCCTTACAGGTCGACCTTTCTAACGACGTTCTTAATGTACTACAAAGGCCCATCCTGGGCTTATCCCTTTAGCGCCTCCCTTTGCATGGTCATTGGATATGATTCTTCATTGTGTATAAATAATGAACAATGAGGAATGCGCTTAGAAGGCCTGGAATTTAAGTCATATTTTTGTTTGTACTCGCTTTGGGGGCCAGAGTTAGTGAAATAGTAGCTCTCTCTAGAGAGGAAGGCCACGTCCAGTTCTTGGAGGGAGAACTGAATCTATTTCCAGGCCCATCGTTTCTTACCAAGAACAAGCTACCCACCAACAGGTGGGGTCCCTAGAGAATCTGCCCTCTGAAGGAAGATGCATCTCTATGTCCAGTGGCGTGCCTAAAGGTCTATCTTCATAGAACTTCACACTTTATGGGAGGACAGCTGTTCAGAAGAGAAACCCTGGGTTCAAAGTTATATATAACTAAGGGCGAAATTCACCCGTGTTATTTGCAGAACGGATCCAGACAGTACACCCGTTAGTCAGATCCCAGGAAAGTTGCCTCTTCCATGAAATTTCTCCAATTATATGGACTTTGAACATCATTGTGTGTACACCGGCTGGTAGTCATCCAAGGCGTTCTTTATGCACTATGCGAAGCAAGTGGAGCAACTTAAGAGATCTGTGGTAGCAGCAGGTATAATTCTTTAACCTTCTGTTTTTAAATCTGCGAGGAACAGTGTAATTAATTTGGGACGATTGATTAAGAGGGCGCGTGTGTAGTCACTGTATGATACTAAACGCTGAGCGATAGGCCCGGAAAGTGTCATTACGAACTGTTCCATTGACGTCGGTGAACTATAGCACAATACGGACACTTGTGCCTAGCGTTTTTTACACTAGTGTAAATAAACAGTATACAGACTATATCATTATTATTAATAATTCAATTGAAGTGGCAAATTTGTTTCCTAGTAGACGAAAAAATATTTTCTGTTGACTGTTTTTTTTTATGCTTTAACGCATATCATCCACATTTTATAAATTTTATAAATGTTAATCTGATATGTACGTTTATTAAATTTTCATAAACTAGTTCATAGTTCGCTCACACTCATTTTATTAGAAATGTACTGAGCATTAATATTGAATTATGGATATTTTTATCATGGTATGTCTTTCTAAACTGTTCCTGCTTCAAGCAAAAGTCCACTCACTCTAACCCTTCCTTGGAAGGGTTGACGTGGTACCCTAACGGGATAGTGGCAAAGAGGCAAAATTTGTTCCTATACGGATACAACCATTATCCAATAGTTAAGAGTAGTCACATTGGGGAAGGTGTCACAAATTCATACTGACATTAGTGACTTATACAAACTTTGTTTCAAATTGTATAGGGCGAGATCACTATACAAGCTTGTCATTTTGTTCTCCAGAGTTATTATATACTCCTCAAGACTTTTTCCAGAGTCTAGTACGACTCTTCCCTGTAGGGGGCAGGAAGCACTAACATAGTTTATGCTTAGATGAAATGATGTATGACGGTAACATCATAGGTCTTTAGGTCTAGATGGACCAGGAAAATACTTTCTTGACAGTACGGCACCGATTGAGAATCCACAGATACAGAAATGCTCTGGTAAACTACCTCCTCCAGGAGAAACGAAGCAAATTATTTGCCATCATAATGAATCAGTTGGAAAGGAATTCTGCATGCCGAAGGGCATTTATTTATATTAGTGCCAGAACAAATGACAAATCTGGAAGAAGATGCTCAGGCATAGGGGGAATTTTCCTCATATCGATTTCTTAATATACAAGTCCCTCTCACCACTTAGCCCTGTACATATCATGAAATATCACACCACCAAACCATAAAACTACGAAGTTAGTACCCTGTTGGAAAGTTTAAACCTTTTAGAAATACCTCATGTGACAAAAAATATGTTGGTGGTTGTTCTTTGGTGGGTGAAATGTGAAGAAATTGAGGGGCGTCCTGCACCACCTGGACAGGCGTGTCCGATCTCATGTACCTCTTAATCCAAACAGAGACGGAAGTGCCAGGTATTAGGTCATCAAGAGGCCATATGAGCATAGAACATACTAAAAGAAACCGTGAAAGATAAAAAATGAAAAGCAAATAAAAGATACCATATATTATTTATTACTTGGTGGAAAATTTCAGCAGAAATGAAAATTTTAATATAATTTTTCTTAATTTTGGGTTCTGGTTCACCTTTGAGCGTGGTATCCATATTGGAGTGTTCTCTGAGAATAAATGCGTTCGCAGTGAAACCTGCATGACTTCTACAAAGACATACAGTACTTCCAGGTTGGTGATGGCAGTTAGGTGGCGCTTCTTGTCGCTTGCCATGATTCATCAAAGGAATTTTTTTAACTTGCTTTGCCTGTTTATTTTACATTTCGTTTTTCATATCTTATATAGCATGTCTAATAAATATTCCTGCGGAATTTTTCTGAGGGAAATTTAGTTGGGAAGAGAGGATTAACATTGAAGCTACATGGTATAATGGAACTCTCATAAATATATTAAGTACTTGGACTGTTGACTTACTGCTTGTATATTAGATCGGTACCTGTCTTTCATAATAAAATTAATCTCACAAAAGATTAATCTGACACACCAATAATAATGGAAAAGACACTTTTAAAGATTAAAGATACGAAAAAGGTCGACATTATAATGCTTATGATATTGAGGCTGCGTTTACGTCATAGTAACTTGCATTCACTTTAATACTCAGCTTAATAGAAGCCGTAGTAAATCCCACTAGCAAACAATAATCCTTCTATAATTGCGTTGATTAGTTACATCGCTTGGGAAGCCAGTAGAATAAACGACATAAACAATTCCCATGAATATGGAATAAGATTTTAGAGTGCCACAATAAATTGAATATCGAACAAGTTTCGTAAAAAAAAAGACTTATCTTTATTTTTCTTTCTTTCTCCTATAATTTTTCCTTTGAGCGTGACAAAGTATTTACTGAGTGAAACATTCAGTTAGTGTAACTTAATACAGCTCTTTACCGATGGGGTATCTAAGAATTTGTTACAACAGCACGCTTTTACGATACATAATGTGTTATTTTATATGAACTTAAAGCTTTCATATTATTCCTTTTATTATGTTCCAAAAGTTATCTTTTTATTAGTTGTGAATGAAATTGATAAATTTAGGAACTTGGCTAACATACTTAAATAATCCTTAATCCGCATGAGGTGCCCGAATTTTTGTTAATCATATTAAACAGGTGATTACGAAATACAGTCCTTAATTCAATTTAATTTTATTTACTATGATTTAATTTGATCTAATTTAATTTAATGTCTTTAATTTATTTTGTGATTCCTATTATTTGTGTTTATCTTCCCGTTGCCCTTCATTGGCATTGATTCTAATTTTTTAAAATGCACATCCCTCTGCAATTTTATGATGTACTTGAATTTCCATATATATTTATATATATATATATATATATATATATATATATATATATATATATATATATATATATATATATATATATATATATATATATGTATATATATATATATATACATATATATATATATATATATATATATATATATATATATATATATATATATATATATATATATATATATATATATATATGTATATATATATATATATACATATATATATATATATATATATATATATATATATATATATATATATATATATATATATATGTATATATATATATATATATATATATATATATATATATATATATATATATACATATATATATATATATATATATATATATATATATATATATATATAATGTAAAATGGTTTCGCTATATTGACGGCATAACGTGTGTGTGACCAGGAAATGAAAATTTAGATAACTTTTTTCTTAGATTGAATAGTTTGGTACCATCTATAAATTTCACTTTGGAGCTGGAGAATAATTGTACCCTACCTTTTTTGGACTGTTGCATACATAGATGTAACAATAGACTCAAGTTTAGTGTATATAGAAAGCCAACGAATATCTCAGCATATGTCCATTACTACTCAAACCAAGGCAACAAAGTTAAGAAATCTGTATTTACTTCTATGTTTTTAAGAGCATTTCGAGTCTGCAGCCCTGAATATATTGATGACGAAATAAATGAGATTAGAGTAATAGGTAAAAAAACTAAAGTATCCAGAAATTGTGTTAGATGATGCCCTAAGAACAGCAAAAAAGAAATTTTTCGGTAATGATAACAGACAAAACTACAACACACAAAATTTACTTGTACTGCCTTATTGTAATTCTTTTAAAGAAATTCCCCAACTGTTAAAAAACTTCAATGTAAATGTAGCATTTAAGAGTAAAAATACAATAAAAACCGCTTTAATAAAGAATTCTCCTGACATTACCAAGGGATGTGTATACCGTATTCCATGCAATGCTTGTGAAAAATACTATTTTGGTCAAACTGGTGAAGCCCTAGAAAAGAGAATTGAACAACATAAGGAAAGTGTCAGGTATGCTCAAGATAATAATGCACTCTTTGCTTACGTTAGAGATAAAAATCACACTATCAATTGGTCAGGTGCAAAGAAATTGGTTGTTCAAATAACTTAATGGAAAGAAACATCATAGATTCCAGTTTAATAAAAGAAACCTTTGAAAACAACTTGAATATTGGTCATGGAATATATAAACTCGATGCCTTTATATGTAAAGAGAATTGTAAGCTATATAAAAAAAACATTAACCACTTAATGTAGAATTTAATGTATTGTGAATAATTAACGTCGCTGTGAAATTAATATTTAGACCTAAGCTACCATTCATTAAAAGGTACAATTATTTTATATAGTATGCATAAGTATATTGGCACTATATAGTGTTATGCTAGATATAAATATTGATATATACATGATTATATGTTTATGATATTAATACTGTATGTATATAAATGTATATATACATATGTATATATGTCTTTGTGTGATTTCGCCTGGGGCTCTGATCCCGAGGTCGTTAAGAGAATCCAGACATTAATGTATCAAAAATATATATGGCTTATTTGAATATGAATAACACGTAAAAATGTGCAAAATTTATCATTAATTGAATGCCAAGTAACAAACTACCAATTAGCTACGATGGTGAAGATGGGTTGATTTCAATTCTAAGTACAAAATACCTGAATTCGACAGGTATAAGTACAGAAGAATTGTCATTGACTTTTATCTTTCTTCGTGGCCAAGTGGGTTAGTCACTGTCTGTACAAGCTTGCCGACCAGGGTTCGATTCCTGGCCGAAGCCAAGCTCTTGTCTTTGTGTGATTTCGCCTGGGGCTCTGATCCCGAGGTCGTTAAGAGAATCCAGACATTAATGTATCAAAAATATATATGGCTTATTTGAATATGAAAAACACGTAAAAATGTGCAAAATTTATCATTAATTGAATGCCAAGTAACAAACTACCAATTAGCTACGATGGTGAAGATGGGTTGATTTCAATTCTAAGTACAAAATACCTGAATTCGACAGGTATAAGTACAGAAGAATTGTCATTGACTTTTATCTTTCTTCATGGCCAAGTGGGTTAGTCACTGTCTGTACAAGCTTGCCGACCAGGGTTCGATTCCCGGCCGGAGCCAAGCTCTTGTCTTTGTGTGATTTCGCCTGGGGCTCTGATCCCGAGGTCGTTAAGAGAATCCAGACATTAATGTATCAAAAATATATATGGCTTATTTGAATATGAAAAACACGTAAAAATTTGCAAAATTTATCATATATATATATATATATATATATATATATATACATGTGTATATATATATATATATATATATATATATATATATATATATATATATATATATATATATATATATATATATATATATATATATATATATATATATATATATATATATATATGTGTGTGTGTGTGTGTGTGTATATATATGTATGTGTGTATATTTGTATATATGTATATATATGTGTATATGTATGTATATATATATGTATGTATGTGTATATTTTGCTTATGTATTTATATAGATAAGGCTACCATGTTTTCATATAAATAAACTGTACTAAAAGTAAAAAAAAACAAGAATTTACCTGCCACTCGAAATGACCCTTTTTGGCAGGTGTCTAATGAGCTTGGGGACTCCGCCCACTTAACACCTGACCCAAGCCCAGGTAGCGGGTAAGGAAGTGTCATTGTTCTCTAAATATCTATATGTATGTCCGTATGTTTGCTTTCCCTATCAAATGTAAAGAAACCTCTCTCAATAAATCAGTCCTTTGAAGAAGTATCACGAAACTAGTGAGGACTTAAGCGTATATTTCGTATTTTCATTTTCCCTGTGGTTCTTCTGCATATATATATATATATATATATATATATATATATATATAAATTCAGTAAGGCTGTAAAACATTTGAATGATGACCTAATGATTTTATTTAGGAGATTAACACACAACTAACTAGATGTTCAAATAATTGCATTTACAAATATTCCTTTTATTCCTGTGCATAAAACTGGGTAATTAAAAAAAAATAATATTGTCGGCAATTAACGTTAATATTATATAACATCCAATTATTTTTGCAGGAAAAATTCTATGATTAGGATGAATCAAAACTATCCCCAGTTATTTATATTTGGTATTTTTCACAATACCAGCCTTTTTCATGGCGAGTTGCAAATGTCATTGCTTTCTTCGGAGAGCAGCTTCTAAAAATTTCATTACTTAGTTAATTTTTTTTTCTTAATCTATTTTTCATAAAATTATTATAGAAATCTGGGTCATTTTCTTTTTTTTCCATAGATTCAGACGATCTATTTTAATCAATTCCCCGTTTTGACCAATGAAATAAAATCAATGAATTAAAGTACCAGTTAAAAAAGCAGGGTTCTGCTAAGGTTGCTTTACACACACACACACAGACAAACACACACACACACACTATATATATATATATATATATATATATATATATATATATATATATATATATATATATATATATATATATATATATATATATATATATATATGAAACGGATTTTGAGCGAAAAATCAATTTTTGGGTAAGATAGCCATGTCGTCTTGATGGAAGTTTCTTCATTAGTAGCTTCCTAGGTTATATGTGAGTACAGTGATATATTCCAGAGAATTTACCGAAGGTACCCAGAATTCTAACTCCTGGAGCGAATATCCCTCAAAATTCTAAGTAGGGATATCGCGTAAGGACGTAATGGCACACCTCATAGCAATCTGCACCCCAGATAGAGTTTACGTTCGAGGAGGTGTGGCAAAAATAAAGGGGGGCCCTTCAAGGGCCATCCCCGTTCCCTACTACTATCGATAGTACAACAGCACCATCCCTACGATAGTGGCCATTCCTTGTAGCATTGAGCAGAGGCTGTTACAAATACAGTACTACAGGAGGGAAACTGAAGATCTCTTCTACGGAAGAGATGGGTGGATCCACCAGGACGACATGGCTATCTCACCCAAAAATAGATTTTTCGCTTCGCTCAAAATCCGTTTTTTTGGGCTCAAGCCATGTCGTGCTGATGGAAGCATACCAGAGCATTAATGTATATGTGGATTTTCCATCAGTGCCTAAATCTTATATCAACCTTTTCAATGGTCATACTGACCATAGGAGACTTGTGACAATACCGTTATATGTCATCATCACTAATCATAAACAATGTTAGTGCTTCCTGCCTCCTACAGGGAAGAGTCATCTAGACAGTTGAAAAGGGATTTCAAGGTTAACATAAATAGTATGACCAAACTTAAGTACCCACTTAATATACAAATAGTCTCAAGTTGTATATTTGGCCAAAAAGACATCAGTGTCTCTTATGTCTAATCTTAGATGCATACAAAAATGTGAAGGATGCATTCTAAGCAAATAAAAAGTGTGGCATGTATAGATACAATTGTCTGGCGAAGATGGACGCACTACATTCAAATAGACATTTATTTCTAATAAATGACTACAAGAGATAGTTAGCAAAACGAATGTAGTCTGACAATGGGATTATACCTGAAACAAGTACAGGAATCGTATTTCTTTCTTGAAGGAATGAAGTCAAGAAATGCCACTCTAGATTGAAGAGAAGGTAAAAGATAACCGCTCTTCATAAAACCTGTACTGGTTACCATTGACTGCCCTATGTACTTCGTACACCGGCACTAGAGCTATCTGTATAATTCCACACCTGGGATTTTAGAACAGAGCTGGTGCTACCATGGTAACAAAAATGAAAGAAGACATACTTAAAAAGGATGACTTCCTCTCCCCTTAATTGGCAGTCCCAGTCAATTATCTGTTCATCGTAGAATAAACGGCGGAGTAAATAAGTTACCTGACGTCACCACATATTGCTTCAGATCATGGACTAGCAAATCATAGTGTTTGTAGAACATCCTGGATGATTCCTATCCAGAACATGTCCGAGGACAAGTGAGGACCCAAACCAAAAATAGTGTATCACAAAAAATTAGGGGACAGGTTTTAAAACACTACCTGCCGCCACTACAAAGTGTTTCAGTTCATGCACTTGTTTTGCGTAGTGTTTGTAAAACACTCTGGAAGATTTCCATCCAGTGTATGAACGAAGACGCTCAAAGTCCATGTACTGAAAGAAGTTCAGTGATGAAGCAATCTTTCTCGGATCATCACCTGCAGGAGTACTGTCCGGATCTGCTCTACGAATAAAGTAGTTGAGCTTCGCCCTTAGTTGATTCAGAGATAAATTTGATCCCAAAGTTTCTCCTCTAAAGAGCTGACCTCCCCTGAAGTCTGAAGTTCTACGAAGATAGATCTTTAGACACTACAGGACATAGAGAGACATCTTCCTTCTGAGGACAGATTCTCCAGGGACCCCACCTCTTAGTGGGTAGCTCGTTTTTAGCGAGAAATGATGGATCAGGGAAGAGATTGAGTTCTCCTAAATCTGTGAACTGAATGTGGCCCTCATCTCTTGATAGAGCCACTATTTCACTAACTCTAGCCCCAGAGGCTATTGCGAACAGGAAAATAACCTTTTGGGCTTCCATAGCAGATTCAGTGCTAAGAGCACAGCTAAAGGATGCAACAGGAGTCTGGGAAAAATACGCATCAAACACGCGAAGAGATCTGATGAGACCACCGCCGACTTGACTGCGAACGCTTCTCAAGCCATGGTCCAAAGCCAAGCAGATGAAGATTTCAATACCTTTTCAATCTCCTCCCCCGTCTGTTACTATCCATACAGACGCCTCAAAGGAGGGCTGGGGAGGCAACTCTCACCAGAAGAGAGTCCAGGACGCTTGGTCTAATCTTTTCAAGTCATTTCATATCAACTTTCCAGAAGCCATGGCAGTACTTCTGACACTAATGAAAGTTCTCCTCGCCACTCGAACCATGTAATATCGGTTCTAGACAGCGAGGTGATAGTGAGATGCTTGAATCGACAAGGGTGGGGATCACCTCGAATCAACCAAGTGATGTTGGCCATATTCCGTTTGGCGGAAAGAAGAAATGGCACTGTGGCGGGATGTTGCAAGGACAACCCCCACACCCTGAATCACACTTACTGACAATGGTCTCCACAAAACAAACTTTCCCCTTACGTAATCTACAACCAGACTCTTAGACAAAAAGGACGAAATTGAAACCAAACATATCCTTAAAACTATATTTCTTGAACTAACATAAATCATAAACTATCCGCAATCAAAATAAACACTTAAAACTAATCAAAACTTAATACTATATATATAATAACCAAAACACCAATCATATAAACCAAAAAAACTATCAAAACTTAACATTAACCGCACACCACCAACACCAAAAATAGATATGTGTATATATATAATCTTACGAGACCAACACTCGTTCACAGAAAGCCGAACTGTCTTTACGGCAAACTACCAGTACCACCACTTGGTGGTCAACTATTCCACTGGGTGGCAATTTGTACACACTACTTCCCTGATTGGGGTCATTGTTATCATCATCATCATATTCATCATCATCATCATCATCAGCAATCCTAATTCAAAGGCCAAGTCATCATCCGTTCAGAAATCCAAAAAACAGTCCAAAAGAAAAATCGTATACAGGCCAGGTCATCAACAGTTGAGCAATCAAATAGCGAAGTCTAAATGCAATCCTTTATTACAGGCCTGGTCATCAACAATAATCCGCTTTCAAAACTTGAGTCTCTCCAAAGGAGGAATCACGGCTCAGAAAATAAAAAATCACTTCCTCGCTGGTAAAGAAAAATAATAATTCCAGCGTTCACACAACTGACTCAGGACGCAGTCAATCAAAAAAAGCATTCGCTCCGAAACATTCACCACTGTCGTAACCTAACTAAAAAATGTAAACAAACAATCTCATTTAAACCAACAGTCTTTCTCACCACAAACGATCGTTAAGCTAACTACTTTCGCTCTATGACACAATATCTCTCTCTCTCTCTCTCTCTTTCTCTCTCTCTCTCTCTCTCTCTCTCTCTCTCTCTCTCACAGGATTTGGCAAAAACAAAAAATAAAAATAAAGCAAAAATAAATCCTCCACATTCCTCCCCCCTTACTTTGCCAAATCCTTCTCACACAACGCTTACATTATTTTTTTCATAACCCAGTCGCAGTCGGGAACGGGACCTCTACTCCGAGTAACTGGGCCTCCATACACTCTCTCATTCACTTCTTCCTTATCACAATCATTCGCTACATTAACACTATTCTTATCTAAATCCCTATCATCTAATATATCATGTACAATCATATCTACCTCGTTCTCATCTGGCCCTATAATTACACTCATTTCTGTAAACAGTTCATCCATTTCATCAAAAACATTCTCAACTTTAGCAAAAGATTCAGTCATGCTACTTATTATTCTCCTGTCTCTCATTCTTGCGTTATTCATTTTTTCTTTTACATCATCTAACGAAAAGCCACACACACTATAAGTATCATTCATACTCAGCCACGTTTCATCTGTATTAATACATTTATCCTCCACACTCACTTGTACATTTACACCCTTGTCATACTTATTCGTATTCTTACCTATACCTATAAATTTCCCTTGCACTTTCTCCTCACTTAAAACTTTCAAACGCATCTTTTTCCTATATTCAACTAACACTAATTGTTTATTTTCCAGCCCTAATTTCTCATGCATACTAGGTTCATACTTGCTCATTTCCAACCAATTACTCATCCCATTCTCACAAACATTGATCTTATTCCTTCCACACACACAGGAGGACTCACCCAGCTGAACCCTCTTACACTCTAGTTTCCCGAACATCCTGGCTGACTTATTCCCTTCTTCCTACATACCCTAGCTACATGCCCATCTGCACCACATTCAGTACACTTACCCCGTGGCTCCTTGCACATTCTAGCATAATGACCATCCTTACCACAATTACCGCAAATCACATTTGTACGATTACTCCGACATCCACTCGCTATGTGCCCTGTCATACCACACCGATAACATTTTACCACTTTCTCTTTCTTGCACTCGCTAATTCTATGCCCTACCTCACCACATCCAAAACAAGCACCTAGAGCCCATCTACATTCATTCTTCTTATAACCAACTTTCCCACACCTATAACACTTTTCATCACAGACACGGCTATCTGACATACCTCGATGTGCACTCACACTCCTATCCCTATTGCGCCAATTACCCTGCCTAAATCCTTCATTTGTCCTTACAGGTATTCCCACATTACTCGCCCTAACACTCCTATCTACTACATTATCAGCTACCCTCATTGGTCCTCTCAAAATTGCATCCTTATAACTACCAAATTCTATTACACTTTCTTCCATTCCAGTTCTTACACTCACAGATTTACTTTCTTTCATGCACCTATCTAACTCATAATCCTCAACTATCTCTAGTATATCATCCCATGTCAATCTCTCTTGCGTCCACCCCATTTTCTCTTTGCGTTTCAAATTAATAAATTCACACACATTCTCAGGTACTGTTGCCAAAAACTTCCTCATTAACTCCTTATTCTCATTTATGCCTTCATCCCCATACTTCTTCCTAGCTAACGTTTCCAACCTACATACGTACATTGATATAGCTTCTCCTGCATTCATCCTTGCCTCATCAAAATCATTCTTACGCTTATACCTAACACTCCCTTTCATACGTTTTACCTGCTCAATTATTCTCTTTTTCACACTTTCATAATCAACGTCACCTACACTCATTATCACTCCATACATCGTCAACAAATACCCAGTCAAATATTCTCCTAACTCCCTAGCCCAAACTCTTTTACTATCACCATACTTATCCTGACAATACCTCACATATTCCTTGAAAAATTCATATACATCCCTACTGCTATGCTCATTGAACCTTTCACACCGAGGTACCTCTCTCATAAACACAGTCTTACACACATCACGTTCATTCTCACTGCTATCATCACTGTCTACTCCCCTGTTACCTTCTTCCTCATTTGAATACAATGAATCCACTTCCACACTTAAATTCCTATCCTTAACCATTCCCTTCTTACCCTTTTTCTTACTTACCACTTTCACCCATTCACGATCGTCCTTGCTATCAGCCTGATACTTTTTCTTCTCTTTCTTCACATCACTTTTACCTTTCCTTTCATCTTTCCTCTCACCTTTCTGTTCCTCCTTACTATGCCTAATTCCCTCATCTTCAATATCACCATCACTATTACTACTATCACTATCACTTCCTTTCCCATTATCACCTACCTTAACCTTCTCTTCCACTACCAACCCATTACCCGAAGCTGAGGACACTCCTCCGACTGCACCTTCACCCATTATAGTTTTCATCATCCCCATGACTTGCCCCATCATATCTTCCAATCGGTTCTCCATTCGTTCCTCATTCTCTTTCATCCTCATCTCAAAACATTCTTCCACTTTCGCTACAGTTCCCTTTAACTCCCTAAGCTCCTTCTGCATCACACCATTCTCCCAGTTCAACCTCTCATTCTCTACTAGCAACCTCTCCTCACGCTCCTTACTCAGCCGCAATTCCTCCCTCAAAACCCTTAATTGCTCCTCCATTTTTCATCAACCTTAATCCTAATTCAAAGGCCAAGTCATCATACGTTCAGAAATCCAAAAAACAGTCCAAAAGAAAAATCGTATACAGGCCAGGTCATCAACAGTTGAGCAATCAAATAGCGAAGTCTAAATGCAATCCTTTATTACAGGCCTGGTCATCAACAATAATCCGCTTTCAAAACTTGAGTCTCTCCAAAGGAGGAATCACGGCTCAGAAAATCAAAAATCACTTCCTCGCTGGTAAAGAAAAATAATAATTCCAGCGTTCACACAACTAACTCAGGACGCAGTCAATCAAAAAAAGCATTCGCTCCAAAACATTCACCACTGTCGTAACCTAACTAAAAAATGTAAACAAACAATCTCATTTAAACCAACAGTCTTTCTCACCACAAACGATCGTTAACCTAACTACTTTCGCTCTATGACACAATATATCTCTCTCTCTCTCTCTCTCTCTCTCTCTCTCTCTCTCTCACAGGATTTGGCAAAAACAAAAAATAAAAATAAAGCAAAAATAAATCCTCCACAGCACCTGTCAGCAGTTCACATTCAATCTGCCTGCAACTTGACAGCGGACGCTCTATCCTGGTTCACGCTGATAGAGTCAGAATGGTCCCTAGACGCAGGATCGTTCTCCCTCATCTTCAGTCAAGTCCCAGAACTGCAGATAGACCTCTTTGCGACGAAAGACAACAAGTAGAATGTGTCCCCGTTCGAGGATCCGCTAGCGGAAGCACTGGACACTATGAACCTAGACTGGAACAGATGGTCCAGGATTTACCTGTTCCCTCTGCACAACCTACTTTGAAGGTCGTCAATATGAGATCCTTTAAAAGGAAGGCGGCAATAGTGGCCAGCAAGTGGCCAATCAGCATTTAGTTCCCTCTGGCATTGGAACTACGACTGAAGTTTGTACCACTACCGAATCCAACCCTGACTCAGCGAGTACAGAAGTCGATTATCTTTGCTTCATAACAGAAAACCCGGAACCTGCATCTCATAATTGTCTCTCCCTAATGATGAGAGAAAAAAGCTGCGGGATATCAAGAGACAGTATAGACTTTTTGGAGGATTTTAAGTCCAAATCTACCAGAAGACAATATAAGTCATTGTGGAAGAAGTGGGTGTCGTTTGTCAAGGCGAAGAAACCAAAAAGAATTCTTGGTTGACTTCTGTTTATTTTCTTCATTCACCTTCATGAGTAAGGTTTAGCAGCCAACACATTATCAAAGTGCATTTCTGCCTTGACAAGACCGATACTATATACGTTCCAGGTCGACCTTTCTAACGATAATTTTAATAAAATTCCGAAGTTCGGTGCTAAGCTTAGACCTTCAGCTTCCCTAGGACCCATTTCATGGGCACTAGATAAGGTTCCTCATTTGCATTAATTTTGAATAATAAGGAGTGCGCTTTGAAGGATTTAACTAAAAAAGTTATGTTTCTGTTTTCACTCGCTTCGGGGGCTAGAGTTAATGTAATAGTGGCTCTCTTGAGAGAGGAAAGCCATGTTCAGTTCTTGAAAGGAGAGCTGAATTTGTTTCCAGACCCAACGTTTCTTGCCAGGAACAAGCTACGCACCAACAGGTGGGGTCCCTAGAGAATCTGCCCTCTGGAGGAAGATGCATCTCTATGTCCAGTGGAGTGCCTAAAGGTCTATCTTAATAGAACTTCAGACTTTAAGGTAAGACAGCTGTTCAAAGGAGAAACCTCGGGTTCAAATTTATCTCTGAAACAACTAAGGGCGAAACTCACTTATGTTATTCGCAGAGCGTATCCAGACAGTACACCCGCAAGTCATGATCCGAGCAAAGTTGCCTCTTCCATAAAATTTCTTTAATTATATGGACTTTGAACTTCTTCGTTCGTACACCGGCTGTTAGTCATCCAAGGTGTTCTTTGTGCACTGTGCGAAGCAAGTGGAGCAACTCAAGAGGTCTGTGGTAACAGCAGGTAGAATTCTTAAACCTTCTGTTTAAATCTGCGAGGAACAGGTAATTAATTTGGGATGATTAATTAAGAGGGTGGGTGTGTAGTCAAAGTCTTTTACTACACACTGAGCGATAGGCCACTAACGTGTCCTTACGAACTGTTCCATAGACGTTGGTGAACTATAGCATAATACGGACACTTGTGCCAATCGTTTCTTACGCTAGTGTAAATAAACAGTAATACAGACTGTATCATTATTGTTAATGATTCGATTGAAGTGGCAAATCTGTTTCCTGTTAGACGAAACAATATTTTCTGTTGACTGTTTTTTTTATGTTTTAACGGATATCGTCCACATTTTATAAATTTTA
>NC_090748.1:29807065-29809565 GCF_036898095.1 Palaemon carinicauda
TTTTATAATAATAATGACCCATAATAAAAAATAATAATAATCAGTCATAAGGTTAAGCATAATTCAATTATAGTTAATACATATATATGATGATTATTTGTATAACAGTATGGGAGTTTAATAGTTTACAGTGTAATTGATAATAGTTCTTACCTGTTGAATAACAATAATTAATAGTATCTGAATACAAACAAAAGTACTGTTATCAATTGACATAGTAATAACATGGTTACTTGTATGTCATTTAGTTACTACTCTCATGACACAGAAGGGGTTTTTAATTTATATTGGCAGAATGTATGAATCAACATTAATGATGAATACCTTAACAACATGCAGATAATATAGTTGTTTTAGTGAATCATGGAGGAATTGCAAAGGTGATAAAACATTTTATTAAAAAAAAAATCAGAAAAAAATAAAACCAGAAATATAGGAGTAAAAATTATTATAACTAAAACTAAGAAAATGTTCAATGAAAATAAAGAGAATACTAACGAGGGTTATGAACAAAAATGAAAATTCTTCATGCATATACTGTATATATTTAGAACACACGGTAAGTGTTTCCCCAGGACTTGAGAACGTTATCAAAATAAGGTTAAACATTGGACGTATATCCTTTGGTAAAAAAGATAAAAAATAAAAAAATAAAAATAATATGTAGGTACAAATCGAGGAGCAATGAAATGACTAAAAATATGAATATGCTATGAGTTAGAAAGAGCAACGTAGATACAAGAGCACACTAAAGTAGGGATAGTCTAAGAACATATAGGAAAAAATGGATGCATATGGGCAGGGCGTATAATGAGAATGATAGATAATAGATGGACGAAAAGAATAAGAAAATTCTCCTCTCCTCCACTTGGGTGAAATGCTCTTAGACTGGATGTGGGTCACGTAAAGTCGATGCCAATGGTGTTGTTTTGGGGACAACAATAACACAATTCACAGTCACAATAACCCATCTTCCCCACCCCTTTTAAGGGTTTAGGGCATCCCTCTCCATGGAGAGTGTATATGAATTCACACTCTCCCCAACAACTCTGCTTCATGGAAGTCTAAACACGAGTGGACTTGGAAATAAAGAACATAAGATCTGAAAAAATTCTAAAAATAGTATTCAAAGAATAATGAACTAAAGAGCAAAATAATACATCTTTGCCAGTATCAACCTTACTCGTCCTTTACTTAGTATTCTCATATTCTCAAAAAAAAAAAATAAAAAAATAAAAAAAAAATAAACCCTGCTGCGTGCAAACCTAAATACAATTGCACATGGAAATAAAATGATCTTAAGAATATAAAACATATAGACATAGAATTAGAAGAAAACTGGACTAAATGGCAATTTAGTGTATATTTGCCAGTATTAACTTCACCCATATGCTTTACGCACCCTTTTCATACACTTTACAACGAAGCTGCCCCAGGAAGTGTAAATACTATTGTGCAATCAAATAAAATGGGATAACTTTGACTTTTGACAACTACCTTATTTAGGAATTGTCAGGTTGAGGTCGACCAGAGTAACTCGAGATTTAACACGAGAATTATGGCTGGCATAAAATGCATCCTTTCACGGCTGAGGGTGGGAGTGTACTGCCGTCTTGCAGGTCGTTATCACCTGCAACTAGAAGCGTTATGGTTTTTGGAATAAAAAATACTTTCTGACATACGCTCGGGGTCGTACATGGACAGTTGTACCTATCCACGGTTAAATTATTTCCATAAAAATTTATTAACAAATAACATTTTTAAAAATTGAGGACATATTATGCTACTTAATGACAACTCTTTATTCAACTCTGCATTAGGGAAGGTTTTCTTGGCAATATTTTAAAATTCTTCCAAAACATCTTTAGATGAGCCTAGACTAGTGACTAACGATTCAATTTTAGAAAAAAAAGAAAAAAAACATATACAATGTACTCCAGGAATATCAAAACCCATATAAAACCCAAAATTAAAACATATTTGGATATTTTTCGAATTGCCTGAGTAGAAATGTGAGTATATTGAAGATATTGACATGCTTTCTGAATTGATAATTTTCTCTCTTCTCTCTCTCTCTCTCTCTCTCTCTCTCTCTCTCTCTCTCTCTCTTGGAGTTGATTCCATTTACTGAATATTCCGCTTACCTACAAATGTCCTTCTTTGAGGAATAATCAAGAATTGTATATTCTTTCGTTTAATAAATTCCATTGTAGTCAACATATTGTGCATTTTAAGACAAGTAATTATTCTTACAGAAGAACCTTAGCTTCTTTCCGATAAGCATTTCACCACTACCCCCCAAAAAAAACCACTTCCTTTATTCTCGCTTCCAGATTTCCAAAAAATATTTGTGCTTAGGTATTGTAAAGCACACCACCCCACCCCCCCACCCCACACAATAAGAAAATACAGTGATATGATAAACGGTTCATGTATGTAACTACAAATTAATATATCGTATATTTGATTCTGCTGCAATGCTGAATCAATTTAGGCAATT
>NC_090748.1:29812755-29817755 GCF_036898095.1 Palaemon carinicauda
TTCTCTTGCGCAGAGAGCAAGAGACAAAAGAAAGACTTGTGGCATCGATGTCGGTGCAAACGACTTTTAAAAACGATGGCAAGTGACCCCAAGAAACAGGACAGGTTCATGGTAGTGGCCAAAACCCATCTGGCCATAGTTTCGAAGGATCTCTATAGCTTTATTGAAGCTAGGAGAGCCTGTAGAGAGTTTGTGTTCGCCTCGGCTGCAGTGAGGCACGAACCGAGGAGACTGATTTCCTCTTGCATACGGGGTAAAGACCTCTTTCCCAACGAAGTAGTTAAAGAGGTAGTAAACAAAGCCACCACGGAGAATAGGAACCTTCTCCAAAAGTGGGGCTTAAACCTTAAGAGAAAGTCTTCTCCGGATGAGGGTCCCAACCCAAGAAGAAGACAAAAAGACCTGGGCAATCCTCTCGGCCGGCTAAGCCATTCCGACGGCAACAACAGCAACTTGCTGTGACCGCCGTGCCTCATATAGTGGCACAACCTCCAACCACGTCCCGGTTGGTACCTCAACAAGTGGTGACAGTCACCAGTTTTCAACCCAGCCTTTGAAAGGCAGACTTCTTTCTTTCAATCAAAAGCTAGAGGAACAGCCAGAGGTTCTTCTAGACGCCCTTCAAATGAAGGGGATTCAGGGGAGGACGCGGTCAAGGAGGCTAGGCCTCAGGTCCACAACAGCAGAAGTGAGATGCTTCCAGTAGGAGGGAGACTATATCTATTTAGGGATCGTTGGACCTTTGATCCCTGGGCCCACACCCTAATAAAGAAGGGACTAGGTTGGTGCTGGAACAGTCCTCCACCTTCATTTCCTCAGTTCTTCCAACAATCTACCCCCGTTCTGGAAGAATATGTCCGAAAACTCTTAGTGAAAAGAGCAATTCGAAAAGTAAAGTCCATCAAGTTCCAAGGCAGGCTGTTTTGTGTTCCAAAGAAAGACTCAGAAACTCAGAGTCATTCCGGACTTGTCGCCACTCCACAAGTTCATAGTGAACTGCAAGTTCAAGATGCTCACACTTCAACACAAAAGGACCCTACTGCCCAAAAAAGGTCATATACTGTCTCCATAGACTTGTCAGATGCTTATTGGCACATTCCAACTAATCGTCACCTCTCCTCCTACCTAGGGTTCAAGTTACAAAGAAGACTTTATGCCTTCAGAACCATACCATTTGGGCTAAACATAGCCCAAAAATTTTCATGGAGCTTGCGAACGCAGCCGTACATCAATTACTCTAAAGAGGATCCAAGTAGTGGCCTACTTTGACGACTGGCTGGTGTGGGCAGCATCCAGGACAGAATGCATGCAAGCCTCTAAGATAGTGATCCAGTTCCTGAAACATCTGGGATTCAAAGTCAACATCAAAAAGTCTCGACTATCTCCAGCTCAAAAATTTCAATAATTGGGAATCCATTGGAATTTGGAGTCACATAGACTTTTCATTCCTGGGAAGAAGAGGAAAGAAATAGCAGGATCTGTCAAGAGACTATTGAAATCCAATCGGATATCAAGAAACAAACAGGAGAGAATGCTGGGCTCTCTACAGGTTGCTTCCATAACAGATTCAGTGCAAAGAGCACAGCTAAAGGATGCAACAGGAGTCTGGAGAAAATACGCATCAAGCGCGGGAAGAGATCTGATGAAACCACCGCCGACTCGACTGCGAACGCTTCTCAAGCTGTGGTCCAAAGTCAAGCAGATGAAGATTTCAATACCTCTTCAACCTCCTCCCCCGTCTGTTACTATCCATACAGACGCCTCAAAGGAGGGCTGGGGAGGCCACTCTCACCAGAAGAGAGTTCAGGAAGCTTGGTCCAATCTTTTATAGTCATTTCATATCAACTTTCCAGAAGCCATGGCAGTACTTCTGACACTAATGAAAGTTCTCCTCGCCACTTGAAACATGAAATATCGGTTTTAGACAGCGAGGTGATAGTGAGATGCTTGAATCGACAAGGGTGGGGATCACCTCGAATCAGCCAAGTGATGTTGGCCATATTCCGTTTGGCGGAAAGAAGAAATGGCACCTGTCAGCAGTTCATATTCAATCGGTCCGCAACTTGACAGCGGACTCTCTATCCAGGTTCACACTGATAGAGTCAGAATGGTCCCTAGACGCAGGATCGTTCTCCCTCATCTTCAGTCAAGTCCCAGGACTGCAGATAGACCTCTTTGCGACGAAAGACAACAAGTAGAATGTGTCCCCGTTCGAGGATCCGCTAGCGGAAGCACTGGACACTATGTACCTAGACTGGAACAGATGGTCCAGGATTTACCTGTTCCCTCTGCACAACCTCCTTTGAAGGTCGTCTATATGAGATCCTTTAAAAGGAAGGCAGCAATAGTGGCCCACAAGTGGCCAATCAGCGTTTAGTTCCCTCTGGCATTGGAACTACGACTGAAGTTTGTACCACTACCGGATCCAACCCTGACTCAGCGAGTACAGAAGTCGACTCTCTTCACTTCATAACAGAAAACCCGGAACCTGCATCTCATAATTGTCTCTCCCTAACGATGAGAGAAAAAAGCTGCGGGATATCAAGAGACAGTATAGACTTTTGGAGGAATTTAAGTCCAAATCTACCAGAAGACACTACATTATGGAAGAAGTGGGTGTCGTTTGTCATGGCGAAGAAACCAAAAAGAATTCTTGATTGACTTCTGTTTATTTTCTTCATTCACCTTCATGAGTAAGGTTTAGCAGCCAACACATTATCAAAGTGCAATTCTGCCTTGACAAGACCGATACTACATACCTTCCACGTCGACCTTTCTAACGACAATTTTAATAAAATTCCGAAGGTCGGTGCTATGCTTAGACCTTCAGCGCCCCTAGGACCCATTTCATGGACACTAGATAAGGTTCCTCATTTGCATTAATTTGGAATAATGAGGAGTGCGCTTTGAAGGATTTAACTCAAAAAGTTATGTTTCTGTTTGCACTCGCTTCGGGGGCTAGAGTTAATGTAATAGTGGCTCTGTTGAGAGAGGAAAGCCACGTTCAGTTCTTGAAAGGAGAGCTGAATTTGTTTCCAGACCCATCGTTTCTTGCCAGGAACAAGCTACAGGTGGGGTCCCTAGAGAATCTGCCCTCTGAAGGAAGATGCATCTCTATGTCCAGTGGAGTGCCTAAAGGTCTATCTTAATAGAACTTCAGACTTTAAGGGAAGACAGCTGTTCAAAGGATAAACCTCGGGTTCAAATTTATCTCTGAAACAACTAAGGGCAAAACTCACTTATGTTATTCGCAGAGCGTATCCAAACAGTACACCCGCAAGTCATGATCCGAGCAAAGTTGCCTCTTCCATAAAATTTCTTTAATTATATGGACTTTGAACATCCTTGTTTGTACACCGGCTGGTAGTCATCCAAGGCGTTCTTTATGCACTATGCGAAGCAAGTGGAGCAACTTTACAGGTCTGTGGTAACAGCAGGTAGAATTCTTGAACCTTCTGTTTAAATCTGCAAGGAACAGATAATTAATTTGGGATGATTAATTAAGAGGGTGGGTGTGTAGTCACAGTCTGTTACTACACACTGAGCGATAGGCCACTAACGTGTCCTTACAAACTGTTCCATGGACTTTGGTGAACTATAGCATAATACGGACACTTGTGCCAAGCGTTTCTTACACTAGTGTAAATAAACAGTAATACAGACTGTATCATTATTGTTAATGATTCGATTGAAGTGGCAAATCTGTTTCCTGTTAGACGAAACAATATTTTCTGTTGACTGTTTTCTTTATGTTTTAACGGATATCGTCCACATTTTATAAATTTTATAAATGTTGAACTGATATGTATGTTTATTAAATTTTCAATAAACTGGTTCATAGTGAACCCTGCGTCTTATTCGCCCACACTAATTTTATTAGAAATGTACTGAGCAATAAGATTAAAATATGGATAATTTTAACATGGAATGTCTTTTATGATTGTTCCTTTCTTCAACCAAAAATCCACTCGCTTTAACCCTTCTTTAGGAAGGGTTACCGTTGTACCCTAAGGGGATGGTGGTAGAGATGCAAAATTTGTTCCTATGCGGATAAAACTGTTATCCAATAGTTTAATATGAGTAGATACCTTGGGGGATATGTCAGGAATTCATACTGACATTGGTCACTCTTATACAAACTTTGCTTTATGATGTATAGGGCGAAACCACTATACAAGCTTGACATTTTGTCATCCATAGTTATTATGTACTCCTCGAGATTTTTCCAGAGTCTAGTACGACTCTTCCCTGTAGGGGGCAGGAAGCATTAACATGGTTCATGCTTAGATGAAATGATGTATGACGGTAACATCATAGGTCTCTATGTCTAGACGGACCAGGAAAATACTTTCTTGAGGGTACGGCACCGGTTGAGAATCCACAGATACAGTAATGCTCTGGTAAACTTCCATCAGGACGACATCCTGAGCCCAAAAAACGGATTTTGAGCGAAGCGAAAAATCTATTTTTGGGTGAGGTAGCCATGTCGTCCTGATGGACCCGCCCTTCCTTTTATTGTAAAAGGGCTTTTTGACCCCTTCCTATAATACAGTAGCTGTAGCACCTCGTATATCGCTACAAGGAATGAAGATGGGGCTGCCACCTTCGTCAGATACACACTGAAAACAGAATAGGAGAGATTCCTTGGGAACGGGTCTCTTTTCATTCTCGTTTCAGATTCTGGACACTGTAACCCCTCGAAGCGTTAATACTGTTTGGGGTGAAGATAGCTATGTGACGTGTCAAGAATAAGTCCTCTGATATTATGCGATATCCCTGTTAGATTTAATTAGGGATATTCGCTCCAGGACTTAGAATTCTGGATACCTTAAGGTAAAATTCTCTGGGAATATCACTGTAGTCAAATATACCCTAGGAAGCTACCCTTTAGGAATTTCCTTCAGGACGACATGGCTACCTCGCCCAAAAATAGATTTTTCGCTTTGCTCAAAATCCGTTTATTAGGAAAAAAATAACAACTAGACTAAAATAGAATCAAT
>NC_090748.1:29822755-29830255 GCF_036898095.1 Palaemon carinicauda
GGACGACATGGCTACCTCACCCAAAAATAGATTTTTCGCTTCGCTCAAAATCCGTTTTTTGGGCTCAGGATGTCGTCCTGATGGAAGTTTACCAGAGCATTACTGTATCTGTGGATTCTCAACCGGTGCCGTACCCTCAAGAAAGTATTTTCCTGGTCCGTCTAGACATAGAGACCTATGATGTTACCGTCATACATCATTTCATCTAAGCATGAACCATGTTAATGCTTCCTGCCCCCTACAGGGAAGAGTCGTACTAGACTCTGGAAAAATCTCGAGGAGTACATAATAACTATGGATGACAAAATGTCAAGCTTGTATAGTGGTTTCGCCCTATACATCATAAAGCAAAGTTTGTATAAGAGTGACCAATGTCAGTATGAATTCCTGACATATCCCCCAAGGTATCTACTCATATTAAACTATTGGATAACAGTTTTATCCGCATAGGAACAAATTTTGCATCTCTACCACCATCCCCTTAGGGTACAATGGTAACCCTTCCTAAAGAAGGGTTAAAGCGAGTGGATTTTTGGTTGAAGAAAGGAACAATCATAAAAGACATTCCATGTTAAAATTATCCATATTTTAATCTTATTGCTCAGTACATTTCTAATAAAATTAGTGTGGGCGAATAAGACGCAGGGTTCACTATGAACCAGTTTATTGAAAATTTAATAAACATACATATCAGTTCAACATTTATAAAATTTATAAAATGTGGACGATATCCGTTAAAACATAAAGAAAACAGTCAACAGAAAATATTGTTTCGTCTAACAGGAAACAGATTTGCCACTTCAATCGAATCATTAACAATAATGATACAGTCTGTATTACTGTTTATTTACACTAGTGTAAGAAACGCTTGGCACAAGTGTCCGTATTATGCTATAGTTCACCAAAGTCCATGGAACAGTTTGTAAGGACACGTTAGTGGCCTATCGCTCAGTGTGTAGTAACAGACTGTGACTACACACCCACCCTCTTAATTAATCATCCCAAATTAATTATCTGTTCCTTGCAGATTTAAACAGAAGGTTTAAGAATTCTACCTGCTGTTACCACAGACCTGTAAAGTTGCTCCACTTGCTTCGCATAGTGCATAAAGAACGCCTTGGATGACTACCAGCCGGTGTACAAATAAGGATGTTCAAAGTCCATATAATTAAAGAAATTTTATGGAAGAGGCAACTTTGCTCGGATCATGACTTGCGGGTGTACTGTTTGGATACGCTCTGCGAATAACATAAGTGAATTTTGCCCTTAGTTGTTTCAGAGATAAATTTGAACCCGAGGTTTATCCTTTGAACAGCTGTCTTCCCTTAAAGTCTGAAGTTCTATTAAGATAGACCTTTAGGCACTCCACTGGACATAGAGATGCATCTTCCTTCAGAGGGCAGATTCTCTAGGGACCCCACCTGTAGCTTGTTCCTGGCAAGAAACGATGGGTCTGGAAACAAATTCAGCTCTCCTTTCAAGAACTGAACGTGGCTTTCCTCTCTCAACAGAGCCACTATTACATTAACTCTAGCCCCCGAAGCGAGTGCAAACAGAAACATAACTTTTTGAGTTAAATCCTTCAAAGCGCACTCCTCATTATTCCAAATTAATGCAAATGAGGAACCTTATCTAGTGCCCATGAAATGGGTCCTAGGGGCGCTGAAGGTCTAAGCTTAGCACCGACCTTCGGAATTTTATTAAAATTGTCGTTAGAAAGGTCGACGTGGAAGGTATGTAGTATCGGTCTTGTCAAGGCAGAATTGCACTTTGATTATGTGTTGGCTGCTAAACCTTACTCATGAAGGTGAATGAAGAAAATAAACAGAAGTCAATCAAGAATTCTTTTTGGTTTCTTCGCCATGACAAACGACACCCACTTCTTCCATAATGTAGTGTCTTCTGGTAGATTTGGACTTAAATTCCTCCAAAAGTCTATACTGTCTCTTGATATCCCGCAGCTTTTTTCTCTCATCGTTAGGGAGAGACAATTATGAGATGCAGGTTCCGGGTTTTCTGTTATGAAGTGAAGAGAGTCGACTTCTGTACTCGCTGAGTCAGGGTTGGATCCGGTAGTGGTACAAACTTCAGTCGTAGTTCCAATGCCAGAGGGAACTAAACGCTGATTGGCCACTTGTGGGCCACTATTGCTGCCTTCCTTTTAAAGGATCTCATATAGACGACCTTCAAAGGAGGTTGTGCAGAGGGAACAGGTAAATCCTGGACCATCTGTTCCAGTCTAGGTACATAGTGTCCAGTGCTTCCGCTAGCGGATCCTCGAACGGGGACACATTCTACTTGTTGTCTTTCGTCGCAAAGAGGTCTATCTGCAGTCCTGGGACTTGACTGAAGATGAGGGAGAACGATCCTGCGTCTAGGGACCATTCTGACTCTATCAGTGTGAACCTGGATAGAGAGTCCGCTGTCAAGTTGCGGACCGATTGAATATGAACTGCTGACAGGTGCCATTTCTTCTTTCCGCCAAACGGAATATGGCCAACATCACTTGGCTGATTCGAGGTGATCCCCACCCTTGTCGATTCAAGCATCTCACTATCACCTCGCTGTCTAAAACCGATATTTCATGTTTCAAGTGGCGAGGAGAACTTTCATTAGTGTCAGAAGTACTGCCATGGCTTCTGGAAAGTTGATATGAAATGACTATAAAAGATTGGACCAAGCTTCCTGAACTCTCTTCTGGTGAGAGTGGCCTCCCCAGCCCTCCTTTGAGGCGTCTGTATGGATAGTAACAGACGGGGGAGGAGGTTGAGGAGGTATTGAAATCTTCATCTGCATGACTTTGGACCACAGCTTGAGAAGCGTTCGCAGTCGAGTCGGCGGTGGTTTCATCAGATCTCTTCCCGCGCTTGATGCGTATTTTCTCCAGACTCCTGTTGCATCCTTTAGCTGTGCTCTTAGCACTGAATCTGTTATGGAAGCAACCTGTAGAGAGCCCAGCATTCTCTCCTGTTTGTGTCTTGATATCCGATTGGATTTCAATAGTCTCTTGACAGATCCTGCTATTTCTTTCCTCTTCTTCCCAGGAATGAAAAGTCGATGTGACTCCAAATTCCAATGGATTCCCAATTATTGAAATTTTTGAGCTGGAGATAGTCGAGACTTTTTGATGTTGACTTTGAATCCCAGATGTTTCAGGAACTGGATCACTATCTTAGAGGCTTGCATGCATTCTGTCCTGGATGCTGCCCACACCAGCCAGTCGTCAAAGTAGGCCACTACTTGGATCCTCTTTAGAGTAATTGATGTACGGCTGCGTTCGCAAGCTCCATGAAAATTTTTGGGGCTATGTTTAGCCCAAATGGTATGGTTCTGAAGGCATAAAGTCTTCTTTGTAACTTGAACCCTAGGTAGGAGGAGAGGTGACGATTAGTTGGAATGTGCCAATAAGCATCTGACAAGTCTATGGAGACAGTATATGACCTTTTTTGGGCAGTAGGGTCCTTTTGTGTTGAAGTGTGAGCATCTTGAACTTGCAGTTCACTATGAACTTGTGGAGTGGCGACAAGTCCGGAATGACTCTGAGTTTCTGAGTCTTTCTTTGGAACACAAAACAGCCTGCCTTGGAACTTGATGGACTTTACTTTTCGAATTGCTCTTTTCACTAAGAGTTTTCGGACATATTCTTCCAGAACGGGGGTAGATTGTTGGAAGAACTGAGGAAATGAAGGTGGAGGACTGTTCCAGCACCAACCTAGTCCCTTCTTTATTAGGGTGTGGGCCCAGGGATCAAAGGTCCAACGATCCCTAAATAGATATAGTCTCCCTCCTACTGGAAGAATCTCACTTCTGCTGTTGTGGACCTGAGGCCTAGCCTCCTTGACCGCGTCCTCCCCTGAATCCCCTTCATTTGAAGGGCGTCTAGAAGAACCTCTGGCTGTTCCTCTAGCTTTTGATTGAAAGAAAGAAGTCTGCCTTTCAAAGGCTGGGTTGAAAACTGGTGACTGTCACCACTTGTTGAGGTACCAACCGGGACGTGGTTGGAGGTTGTGCCACTATATGAGGCACGGCGGTCACAGCAAGTTGCTGTTGTTGCCGTCGGAATGGCTTAGCCGGCCGAGAGGATTGCCCAGGTCTTTTTGTCTTCTTCTTGGGTTGGGACCCTCATCCGGAGAAGACTTTCTCTTAAGGTTTAAGCCCCACTTTTGGAGAAGGTTCCTATTCTCCGTGGTGGCTTTGTTTACTACCTCTTTAACTACTTCGTTGGGAAAGAGGTCTTTACCCCGTATGCAAGAGGAAATCAGTCTCCTCGGTTCGTGCCTCACTGCAGCCGAGGCGAACACAAACTCTCTACAGGCTCTCCTAGCTTCAATAAAGCTATAGAGATCCTTCGAAACTATGGCCAGATGGGTTTTGGCCACTACCATGAACCTGTCCTGTTTCTTGGGGTCACTTGCCATCGTTTTTAAAAGTCGTTTGCACCGACATCGATGCCACAAGTCTTTCTTTTGTCTCCTGCTCTCTGCGCAAGAGAAACTCCGACAGCTTTGGAAGTTCCTCACCTAACTGACATTCAGCAATATCAGCTTCCAACTTCCTGACTGAGAAGGTTAGGTGAACATCCTTCCAGTCTTCTTGGTCCAATGGTAAGGTCAGGGATAATGCCTTGCATTCCTCCAGTGAGGGGCATGGTTTCCTTGCCTACGCGGCCTTCAAGGCTGCCTTATATCCGTTTTCCATGAAGGGAAAGGCTCTGTTTGGAGAGGCCACAAAGAAGGGAAGCTTCTTACTCAAAGCAGGCACCTTTGAGTTTGTGAAGCCCCACTCTTTCATCGAGCTCGTTAGTAATGCCTGTGCTTTACTATGGTTAAGGACAATGACCTACTTTGGCTCCGTTTCCTCCTTTGAGGCTGGCTTCTTCCTAAGATGGACATAGCAGTCCGGGTAAGAGTCTTTGTTGGGCCTAAATTCCACATCTTCCAAGGGAATTGAGCCCAACTTCTTCGATATAACAATTTTCCCGGTTGTCATTGGCATGTGTTCGGCATACCTCTAAGGGTTGGTATCCGAGCACAAAGGAAGGTCCTTCACGTTGAGTCGCTTCTGGGGCCCATGTGACGGTGCGAGTCTATGCATCTCCAGTTTCATCGCAGCTACCTTTTCATCATTCATTTGTATTTGTTGAATCATTTCAATAATAGAAGAAAGAGTCCTTCCCAGATCATCTGGGATAGCAGACTATGTAGAGGGAACAGGTTCTTCTCTGTATAATCCGACACCTCTGACATCTTATCGTTCAATTGGATGTCTTGAAGGGCGGCCGAGACTTCAGAATCTACCGGATTCTGGACGATTGGTATCTCCTCATGAGGCTAAGGGATGACTGCATCAGTTGATGCCTTAGGGAAAAAGTAGGGGTGTCAAAGGCCTCGGTAATCAGGTTAGAATATATGATACATACCTGAGGGTTCTAATACCGGAGATCACCTTTGGAGGCTGTGCATGCTGCGTGCCTCCTGCATAACTCATGTCCACAGAAAATCTTACTGCGGACATTGCAGAACATACTCCCGCACTTAGGATGGTCCTCCTGTAAAGAGAAGAAAATCCATGAGTATCAAGTGAAGGCTTTTCACTTATTGTTAATACATGTAGCTTATATAGTAAAGCTAAAAAAAAAGAAAAAAAGACATACTTGTATTCCCTGTCCAGCCAATTACTGTAACCTCCCCAGATATTAAAACTAAGGTTAATTCTTATTCTAGAATACCTTATATATTTTCATAAGCGGAAAGTCAAGGTGTAGCTCACACCTTGAAATAAAGTTTTAATATACGGGATAGATTGAATAGAAAAAGAACTCACTTTCTATATATTGTACGGTCTCAACAAGAGGTGTACAAGATAACATTAAGTATGTTGGAAGAACTTTAGTGTTAAAACAAACTCTGTACTGTAGCTTTATTAATGCAGTGTGTACTACACCACAAATATAGTAACTACTGTACATCGCATGCTGTCATGCCGGCCGGCACACGCCAGCACGTACCGGCATGTGCCGGAACGTGCCGACCGGCATTTACCCCCTGTATAGTTCAAAGGTATGCTACCTTTAACGTAGTGGCCGGCAGATGTCGGGATGTGCTTCTACTGCCAGCAGGCAAAGGTAGTGATACCCATGCCGGCCGGCAGTGACTACGAACCAGAGAACCCAAACCTACCCGGCTGTCAGCCATTTAAGCCGACAGCCAGGCTAGGAGAACAATACACTAGCATGATAAACAGTATGCATGTAAGGTTATAAGGCGGCATTGCCATACACCCTTCATCCAGAAAGAGTGAACATATTGAAGGGGAGAATGTAGCATTCAGGCTTCCTATATATCCATAGCCTGCCGGGCTCTACCAGCAGACATGGAAGGGAGACCATGGGAGGTCTGGGGTTCACTCTGCAAAAGGAAAAGGGTCTCGGCCTGCTGGTATGTTATTGCCGGCCGGCAGAGAGCTGATCCGGTCCCCCATCATAACCTACACTAGGTACAGAAGTAGGACTGCGGCTAAGAGATGCGATGGCTAGGCCATCAATAAGAAAGAGAGGGGGGGAACGGGATAAGGGTCCTGTAAACTTCGTTTTAGTATGAGACACACCCAGCAGTTAGGAAAGCTCATGCTAACCTAGAGTTTGTCTATAGGGGGGAAGGATGGCAATACTTGCTATCCTCCTCCATACCAGAACCAAGTTAGGTATAGTTATTCCGCCAGGCAACGGAGAAAACTCATTCTCCAGCCCGAGAATAACCATACAGGACAGTCTGCTAGACCACTAGAAGAAGGAATCATCTCATACAGAATCCTTCAGATATGGGCTAGGGAAGCAAAGCCTCCTGTGTCTGCACCTAACCTAGCAAAGGGAACTCATTCTCTATGCTAGGACGACGCAGACCACAGACTAAAACTCTGATGTTCTGCCCTAAACTAAAAAACCAGATACTCGGGTTAGCGGGTCAGGACAGACCTATCCTAGTATAGTTATACCTGAATATTATTCAGATAGAACCACTAGGACTAAGCCTAAGGGTTACTCAGAGGGAAAAAGGGGTTGAACTTATTCTCCGGAGGAGAAACGAACAACCGGGGATGTGTGCGAGAGTATACCAAAGCCCCATAGGCTACTAGCCTAGGTGCGGTGAGAATCGATTACCTAAATCACAGAAACTCTCTTGTATACAATCTTGGAGAAGAAAATTCAATAATATCTTACATGTATAAAATATTTGCCTATAGCTTCAATAACATAACACTTGGAAAACTTATATCATGCATGAAAGTACTAGGGCCAGACGCCCAGGCTACTAAGCTTCGCGAAGGGCAAGATCGGTTACCTAAATCACCGAACTGAAAACTAACGGCATTATATAAGAATTCCTAGAGGAGCTAAATAGCTAGATTTATTAAAGCGTAAAAACAGGGAACATCGCTCTGGCTAACTAAATGACCCATATATAGCAAGCGACAGCATCCAGGATGCCTCCGGTAGGCAAC
>NC_090748.1:29852755-29877755 GCF_036898095.1 Palaemon carinicauda
AAGAGAGAAAGAAGTGAGGGAATTTTTTTTGTTCTTTATCTATGAAGTTTATATGTTAACATTTTTTTCTTCTTAATACAGGAGTAATTACATATATTTTTCTTATTATAGGTTTCCAAGATGAAGTTTTTATTGTTAGGAGTGATATTGTTCGCTCAGACAATTTTCTCGTGTGGGAAGAGCTCTAAAACTAAAAGTATAGATTTTATATATGGCACTACAGTAGAGAGACAAGAAGACGTTTTTATTACATCAAGTAATGTAGTTGTTGAAGTACACATGCAAGCAATTTTTCTCCCAGAGAATGACGTCACTAGCTTAAAGAGCGCCATTTCAAGGTTTGCTGTTTCATTAAATGAAATGCATAGAAGACACTTTACTTTTAATACAGAGAGTTCGCTTGCATCGACACTAAAAGTTGCAGAGATGATATCCGACGACTTGCAAGATAAGACTTACGAGGCAGAATCTTTGGCTCGTGACCTTTTGATGTGGACAGTAAGACACGATAACCTTGAAAAACGTAACCCGTTTATTTTTGCTGTACTAAACATCTTTGGTTCTGTTGCAAGTTTAGGCTTAGGGATTTCCAATCGTCTTAAGATTAGTAATCGAATTAAGAAAATTGAGTTTTTGACTCATGAAAATGAACTGATTTTATCAGAACTAAGGAATCAGTTAGCTTCAATCAATCAAATTATGAGTTTGGTGAACGAACATTCTAGTAATATCAGTCAGATTATGGAAGTACAAGATTTGTTTGCAACGTTAACGTATTATGATTCAAAAATAGATCAAATCCATCATAGAATTGCACATTTCATTGAGAAATCAAAAGACTATGTGGAAGCTATTACGTTAGCGACTAAAGGTGTACTGTCACCGCATTTGTTGCCGATAACAGACTTAACGTTAATAGTGGAGAACGGACGGGAGAAATTAGGTTATATTCCTATGTTAGACGCACGTAGGTTAGAATTTTATTACAGCCTAATTACAGTAAACGTTGAAAATCACAGGATTATGATTACAATTCCCTTTGATTCTTCCGATGCCTGGCAATCTTACAGGATATCACCATTTCCAACTTTCATGACGAATCACTCAAATCCAGTAATATCCAGTTTGACAGGACATGTATTGATTTCCCCAGACAAGGAAACATATACGGTCATTAAAGACTTAAATCAATTAACTCACAGTTCAGACGCGATGAATAAAAAAATATGTACAGCTGACTCCTTTGAATTCCATAAAAACTTAATGGATTCATGCGAGTTAGGTATAGTGCTAGACGGTGCTCTCTCCCATACACATGAAAATTGTCTGAAAAAGCTTTATCCCTTTGACGATAATAAGTTCAATTGCAGACTGAACAACGGCTAGTGGATACGATACGACAAGGCCGGCTTCAATGTATCATGCCCGGACGGATCCACGTCCTATTCCCAAATACTCATTGCAGCAGATGGTTGTATCGGTACGTCCACGAATTACACTGTCCGAGGAATCAAGACTATCATCAGAGAACGGGCCTACTTCGCGAACTTTACATGGTCGACTACATTTCCATCTTTACCTCTCCCATACAATGCACGAGTGGCTAAGCGGTTGATGAAATTAACCGAAATGGACAACCCGACACCGACTTATGCAGACGTTCGTTTCTACGTGTTACTAGCAGCAATCAGCGTTACGGTGATGATATTTATCGCCGTTAACATCTTTGGATATCAAACAGAACGTTTTGCCATGTCCAGACAAAACTCCTATTTTATTTCAATTTAAAGCTGTTTGAAACTGGCCCCTTCATTCGCTCAAAGGAGTACAATTGTCTTGGAAAAGTTTTGTGCACGAAAAGCAGTTAGTACGCAAGTAATATGTTGTTGAAGAGACTCTTGAACATTTGCATTTAAAAAAAAAAACATTTTAAAAATATTTAAAAAAAAGACATTTAAATTATAAATCATTTTTTGGGCATCTAATGAAATATATAAGCCCTAAATGTCAAAATAAGGAATCTATGGGCATCTAATAAAATATATAAGCCCTATATATAAATTAATATATATATATATATACTGTATATATATATATATATATATATATATATATATATATATATATATATATATATATATATATATATATATATATATATATATATATATATATATATATATATATATATATACACACAAAACCGTGGTGCGTGTACGTACCAGGAATTCGTGTTTGTGCACTAAAATTATATCTTTACTAAGGTAACAAATATTATTTTTTAGTTACCGTATTAAAATAATCATTATTTTTGACAAAGGTAACAACTATTCTTTAACAAGTTACCGAATCATATGTATATCAGTATTTTTTTTTTATTGGTACCATATAATCGTTTGCTAGCAATGTAACATATATATGATCTGTATTTACCATGCATTTTTTCTTTTTTATTTGACAATGTTTGTTGGGTATGTAATTCTTTTAAATGTACCTATTTGAACATTCATCCTTAATCATTTGCTTATGACTAAAGTTTAAAAAAAAAAAAAAATATATATATATATATATATATATATATATATATATATATATATATATATATATATATATATATATATATATATATATATATATATATACATATAGATATATATATATATATATATATATATATATATATATATATATATATATATATATATATATATATATATATATCCAGTCACAATCCTAGTAAACATATTTTGAACGTGTCATTAGAGTTCAATTAATTGAAAGTAGCTGACCTAGCTAATGTAATGTATGTTAAATTACATGTTTAAATCCATGACCTAAGAGGTCAATATGGAAGTTAGGAGCGAGTGTGAGAAATGCCATAGTCAGTCCTAACCAGGATGCGAAACTCAAGACACTGTTATTCAAATTATTATTATTATTATTATTACTATCCAAGCTACAACCCTAGTTGGAAAAGCAAGATGCTATAAGCCCAGGGGCTCCAACAGGGAAAAATAGCTCAGTGAGGAAAGGAAATAAGGAAATAAATAAATGAAGAGAACAAATTAACAATAAATCATTCTAAAATAAGAAACGTCAAAACAGACATGTCATATAATAAACTATCAACAACATCAAAAACAAATATGTCATAAATAAACTATAAAAAGACTATGTCTGCCTGGTCAACAAAAAAGCATTTGCTCCAACTTTGAACTTTTGAAGTTCTACTGTTTCAACCACCCGATTAGGAAGATCATTCCACAACTTGGTCACAGCTGGAATAAAACTTCTAGAGTACTGCATAGTATTGAGCCTCGTGATGGAGAAGGCCTGGCTATTAGAATTAACTGCCTGCCTAGTATTACGAACAGGATAGAATTGTCCAGGGAGATCTGAATGTAAAGGATGGTCAGAGTTGTGAAAAATCTTATGCAACATACATAATGAACTAATTGAACGACGGTGCCAGAGATTAATATCTAGATCAGGAATAAGAAATTTAATAGACCGTAAGTTTCTGTCCAACAAATTAAGATGAGAATCAGCAGCTGAAGACCAGACAGGAGAACAATACTCAAAACAAGGTAGAATGAAGGAATTAAAACACTTCTTCAGAATAGATTGATCACCGAAAATCTTGAAAGACTTTCTCAATAAGCCTATTTTTTGTGAAATTGAAGAAGACACAGACCTTATATGTTTCTCAAAAGTAAATTTACTGTCGAGAATCACACCTAAAATTTTGAAAGAGTCATACATATTTAAAGAAACATTATCAATACTGAGATCCGGATGTTGAGGAACCACCGTCCTTGACCTACTTACAATCATACTTTGAGTTTTGTTAGGATTCAACTTCATACCCCATAATTTGCACCATGCACTAATTCTAGCTAAATCTCTATTAAGGGATTCACCAACCCTAGATCTACATTCAGGGGATGGAATTGATGCAAAGAGAGTAGCATCATCTGCATATGCAACAAGCTTGTTTTCTAGGCCAAACCACATGTCATGTGTATATAGTATGAAAAGTAATGGGCCAAGAACACTACCCTGTGGAACACCAGATATCACATTCCTATAATCACTATGGTGCCCATCAACAACAACTCTTTGAGATCTATTACTTAAAAAATCAATAATAATGCTAAGAAACGACCCACCCACTCCCAACTGTTTCAGTTTGAAAACAAGGGCCTCATGATTAACACGGTCAAAGGCAGCACTAAAATCAAGGCCAATCATATGAACTTCCCGACCACAATCAAGGGATTTCTGTACAGCATTGGAGATTGTAAGAAGGGCATCACATGCTCCAAGGCCTTTACGAAAACCAAATTGCAAACTAGGGAGTAGATGATTACCTTCAGCAAACCTATTAAGACGTTTTGCCAGAAGACGTTCAAAAATTTTAGATAATATGGGAGTTATGGAAATTGGGCGGTAATCAGTGGGACTTGAGCTACCACAAACACATTTACATAGAGGAGTAACATTACCAATTCTCCAACTAGTGCTAAAAGCTCCTCTTCTTGCTAACTTGCGCAAAATAACAGATAACTTTGGAGCTAAGAAATCTGCTGTCTTTATAAAAAACAAAGGAAAAATACCATTTGGGTCTACACCTCCATAAGCATCAAGGTCCATCAACAGAGCTTTAATCTCACGAGATCGAAAAGCTAAACTAGTTAGTTTAGCCTCAGGAAAACAGGAATGAGGAAGTTCAAGTTTTTCATTACTCTGTTTACTGTCAAAAACATCAGCCAAAAGGGTTGCCTTTTCCTTTGGACAGTGAGTGACTGAGCCATCTGGTTTAAGTAAAGGAGGAACTGTTGCATCTACACCAAAGAGTGCAGATTTAAGGGTAGACCACCATTTATGTTCCTGAGTTGTACCAGAAAGTGTTTCTTTTATGGTTAAATTGTACTCCTTTTCAGTTGAGGCATAAACTCTCTGAGCAAAAGCTCGAAGCTGAGTAACATTTTTCATGAAGAGTAAACACAACCAAGCCGTGAGAAAGAGTTGTCTCTTGAACGGATCTAAGTACCTTCGGGTATTAATGTTGTGTTTAAATCAAATCATTAAGTGCTGAGATAACTAAATAGACTTTAACATCAATATGGATATTTTAGTCACTTTCTGGTCAAGATGTCATACGGAACGGTCATCCGACCAAACTATCTATACTCCTATGATGGAGATGTTAATAACTGTTTTTAAAGAAATAAACTGTTTTTAAAGTTGACTTACTTAGACTTATTCAGAAGAAGTAACCTACCAAGTCTAACATTACACCACATTGAGGAGACATTTTATTGGAAAACTAATGTGTGTTCATAACAGTACCACACTAACATATATATATATATATATATATATATATATATATATATATATATATATATATATATATATATATATATATACATGTATATATACATACATACATATATATATATATATATATATATATATATATATATATATATATATATATATATATATATATATATATATAAATATACTGTATATATATATATATATATATATATATATATATATATATATATATATATATATATATATATATATATATATATATATATATATATATATATACAGTATGTATATATATATTTATATATATATATATATATATATATATATATATACATAAATATATATGTATGTATATATATATATATATATATATATATAAATATATTTATATATACATATATATATATATATATATATATATATATATATATGTATGTATGTATATATATATATATGTGTATATATATACATATATGCATATATTTACGTATATACATATATATATATATATATATATATATATATATATATATATATATATATATATATATACACATATATATATATATATGTATATATATATTTATATATATATATATATATATATATATATATATATATATATATATATATATATATATATATATATATATATATATATTCGTATATATACACACACACACACATATATATATATATATATATATATATATATATATATATATAAATATATATATATATGTATATAATATATATATGTATATATATATATATATATATATATATATATATATATATATATATATAGATATGTATATATATATATATATATATATATATATATATGTATATATATATATATATATATATATATATATATATATATATATATATATATATATATATATATATATATATATATATATGATGGTGTGCTACTGTTATTAACACACATTCGGGTTTCCATCAAATGTCATCTTTAATGTGTTGTAACATTAGATTTGGTAGGTTACATCTTCAAGTAAGTCTATGTGGGTTAACTTTAAAACAGTTATTAATATCTCCATCATAGGGATATAGATGGTTTGGTCGGATAACCATTCCGTATGACGACTTAATAAGAACTGGCTAAAAAAACAATATCACAGACATCGTATAGTCAGTTATCTCAGCATTTAAACACATAATGTAAACTAAACATTAATAGAGGAAGACACTTTCATCCAGTGCGACACAACTCTTTCTCACGGTTTTTATTTGTGTTTATTCTTCATAAAAATGTTACATTGCTGAGGTTTGGCATTCACATCCTGTTTATGACATGACTATGGCATTTTTCACAATCGCTCCTACTTCCATATTGACCTCTTAGGTCATGTATTTAAACATGTAATTTTACATATATATATATATATATATATATATATATATATATATATATATATATATATATATATATATATATATATATATATATATATATATATATATATATATGCAGAAGAACCAAAGTGAAAATTAAAATACGAAATATATGATTAAGTCCTGACTAGTTTCGTGATACTTCTGAAGAAGACTGATTCATTGAGAGAGGTGTCTTAACATTTTTATAAGAAAAGTAAACGTACGAAAATACTTATAGAGGCTTACAGAACAATGACACTCCCATACCAGCTACCTGTGCTGTGGTCAGGTGTTTACTGGGCGGAGATCCAACCTCATTAGACACCTGCTAAAAAGGGTAATTTCTGGTGACAGGTAAATTCTTGTATTTGACTTTCAATAGAGTTTATTTATATGAATAACGGTAGCCTTATCTATATAAATACATAAGCAAAACTATATGTATATGTAAAACATATCTATATATAAATATATAAAAATACACATACATACGTATACACAGACATGCATAATATATACATAGGGATATACTAACGTGTACACATACTGGTATACTTATACAGACAAATACATAGACTTATATATAAATGTTTTTTTACACATGATTAACATATATATATATATATATATATATATATATATATATATATATATATATATATATATATATATATATATATATATACATATATATATAACGGATTTTGAACGAAGCGAAAAATCTATTTTTGGGTGAGATGGCCATGTCGTCCTGATGGAAGTTCCTATAGGGTAGCTTCCTAGGGTATATTACAACTACGGCGATATTCCTCGAGAATTTACCTTAAGGTACCAGAATTCTAACTCCTGGAGCGAATATCCCTCATGAAAGGGATATCGCGACATATCAGAGGACGTATTCTTGACACGCCACATTTCAATCTGCACCCCAAACAGAGATTACGTATCGAGGGGTCAATTGGCAAGAAACGAAATCGGGAACTAAAAAAGGGGAGCCGCTCCCAAGGCTCCCTATTCTCCAGTTTCCTAAGCGTTCCTGGCGCCAATCCTGGCGCCATCTGTATTCCTTGTAGCGTACACGAGGTGCTACAGATACCGTATGTAGGGAGGGGTCCTACAGCCCTTTCATAGAAAGGGACGGGCGGGTCCATCAGGACGACATGGCCATCTCACCCAAAAATAGATTTTTCACTTCACTCAAAATCCGTTTTTTGGGCTCATGCCATGTCGTCCTGATGGAAGTATACCAGAGCATTACTGTATCTGTGGATTCTCAGAACGTGCCGTACTCCCCGGAGGTAATTTTTCCCCGGTCGACTAGACCTAGAGACCTAAGATGTTACCGTTATACATCTTTTCAACTAACTATAAACCATGTTAGAGCTTCCTGCCCCCTACAGGGAAGAGTCCTACTAGACTCTGGAAAAGTCTCGAAGAGTACATATACCTATGTATGAATACCAGGCAAGCTAATATAGTGGTCTCCCCCTCTATTAAGTAAAGCATAGTTTGTAAAGAACCACTGCGTCAATATGAAATATCGACCAGTTCTCCGCACAATACTTGTATTGGACAAAGGTTTATATCCGCATAAGAGGAAACTTGTAAAACCGCCACCGTCCCCTTATGGTACGGAGTCCTCCCGTTAAGGGAAAGCATAAACCAATGCAACATAGCTTGCATAAAGGTACAATTCTATTAGAATTATCCCAGATAAAGTACATAGAATGAATGTTCAATTATACCAATAAATTGACATAGGTGAAGGAGACGCAAGGTTCTCAAGAACAAGTTTATTGACAGACAATAATAGACAGGTTATCAACAATTATATATATATATATATATATAAGAAGAGGATAACCCAAAACTTTAAGCATAAGTATGATAGTAAACAGAACTTGTTTATCTGAAAGAAAAACATTAATGCCACTTTTAAGATACCAAGGTATTAAAGTCATAAAAGTCTGTATTATAAATCAATCACATTAGCGTTAGAAACGCTCGGCACACATGTCTGCACTTATGCTAGGTTCACCTTTGGAAATGGAACAGTCTACGTGGACAACTCAGTGCCCTCACTTAGTTTGTAGTACAGTATGTAACTACACACTCACCCTGGAATTAATCGTCCCAATTAAAACCACTGTTCCTCGCAGAGTTAAACAGTAGGGTTAACGACGCGACCCACTGCTACCACAGATCTCTTTAGTTCCTCTACTTGCTTCGCATAGTGGCGAAAGAACACTCTGGAAGACTTCCAGCCAGTGTATGAACGGAGATGTTCAAAATCCATACAATTAAAGAAATTTAAGGATGAGGCAACTTTCCTCGGATCGTGACCTGCGGGTGTACTGTCAGGATCCGCTCTGCGAATAAAATATGTGATTTTCGCTCTGAGTTCATTCAGAGATAAATTTGAGCCTGAAGTTTCTCCCCTGAATAGTTGACCACCCTTGAAGTCTGAAGTTCTATGAAGATAGACCTTTAGGCATTCTACTGGACATAGAGATGCATCTTCTTTCAGAGGGCAGATTCTCCAGGGACCCCACCTGCTGGTGGGTAACTCATTCTTGGCGAGAAACGTAGGATCCGGAAACAGGTTCAGTTCTCCCCCATCCAGGAACTGAACACGACCTGCCTCTCTCGAGAGGGCTACAATCTCCCTAGGAAAATAACTTTTTGTGTCAAATCCTTTAACGCACACTCCTCATTGCTCAACAGAGAAGCGAAATGAAGAACTTTGTCTAAAGACCATGAAATGGGCTTTGGAGGTGCTGAAGGTCTGAGCCTAGCACAGGCTTTCGGAACTTTATTAAAGATCTCGTTACCTAGGTCGACCTGGAAGGCATATAGAATGGGTCTTGTCAAAGCAGACTTACACGCTGAAATCGTGTTAGCTGCCAACCCTTGACCATGGAGGTGGATGAAGAAAGATAAGCAGAAGTCTGTCGAGATCTCCTGCGGATTCTTTGCCTTGACAAAGGCCACCCATTTTCTCCAAGATGACTCATATTGCCTTCTAGTAGATTTGCACTTATATTCCTCTAGGAAGTCTATGCTGGCTTTCGAAATCCCGAAACGCTTTCTCACCGCTAGGGAGAGAAAATCATGAGCTGCAGGGTCCGGGTTTTCTGTAATGAAGCGCAGACAGTCGACTTCTGGACTCGCTGGGTCAGAACTGGATCTGGTAGCGGTACAAACTTCAGCCGTAGTTCCAATGCCAGGGGGAACCACACGCTGTTCGGCCACTTGTGGGCCACTATTGCCGCTACCCCCTTGAAGGATCTCAGTTTGTTGAGGAGCCTCAACAGAAGGTTGTGAGGAGGGAGCAGATAAATCCTGGACCATCTGTTCCAGTCGAGAGACATCGCGTCCACTGCTTCTGCTAAGGGGTCCTCGTACGGGGACACGTACAGGGGCAACTTCTTGTTGTCTTTCATCGCAAAGAGGTCTATCTGCAGTTCTGGGACTTGATTCAGAATGAAGGAGAATGATCCTGCGTCTAAGGACCATTCCGACTCTATCAGTGTGAACCTGGATAGAGCGTCCGCTGTCACATTGCGGACTCCTTGAAGGTGAACTGCCGACAGGTACCACCACTCACCTGGTTGAGAGGTGGTGACCTCGATCCTTGTCGATTCAAGCATCTCACAACTACCTCGCTGTCCATCACCAACCTTATGTGGATCAAGTGACGCGGGGAGACTTTCTTTAAGGTAAGGAGCACTGATATAGCTTCTAGAAAGTTTATGTGAAAGGTCTTGAATAGCTTGGACCAAGTCCCCTGGACTTTTTTCCGATGAGAGTGACCTCCCCATCCCTCCTTCGAGGCAGCTGAGTGAATCGTCACCGACGGGGGAGGTGGCTGAAGAAGAACCGACTTCTTTAGATGTCTGGCTTGGGACCAAGGCCTGAGAAGAGTATGTAGCCGAAGCGGAACTGGTCTTCTCAGATCTCTTCACGCGTTTCATGCATAACTTCTCCAAACTCCGGTTGCATCCTTTAGCTGTGCTCTTAGCACTGGGTCTGTCACCGAAGCAAACTGGAGAGAGCCCAGTACCCTCTCCGGTTCGCGTCTTGATATCCTTTCGGAATCTAGAAGTCTCTTGACAGAACCCGCTATCTTCTTCCTTTTCTTCGCCGGGATGGAGAAACGGTGTGACATTAGGTCCCAGTGGATTCTCAGCCACTGGAACTTTTGAGATGGAGAAAGTCGAGACTTTTTTCTGTTGATCTTGAAGCCTAGGTACTCTAGGAACTGGATCATTTGACTGGAACCTTGCAAGCATTCTGTCTCGGGTGCTGCCAACACCAGCTAGTCGTCCAGGTAGGCTACTACCTGAATTCCCTTTAGGCGTAATTGTTTGAGAGCTACGCTCGCAAGCTTCGTGAAAATCCTTGGGGCTATATTTAGCCCAAATGGCATGGCTCTGAAGGCGTATGGTCTTCGTTGTAGCCTGAACCCTAGGTAGGGGGAGAGTCGACGGTTGATTGGAACGTGGCAATAGGCGTCTGACAAGTCTATAGAGACTGAATATGCCCTCTTGGGCAGTAAGGTCCTTATGTGTTGCAGTGTTAGCATCTTGAATTTGAAATTCACTATGAACTTGTTGAGTGGCGACAAGTCCAGAATGACTCTGAGCTTTTCCGAGTCTTTCTTGGGAACACAAAACAGCCTCCCTTGGAATTTGATGGACTTCACCCTTCGGATCACTTTTTTCTCCAACAGTTTTTGAACGTACTCCTCCAGAACGGGGGTGGAGTGTTGGAAAAACCGAGGGCACGGGGGTGGAGTGCTGTACCAGCTCCAGCCCAGTCCATTCTTGAGTAGGCTGTGGGCCCAGGGATCGAAGGTCCACCAATCACGAAAATTCTGAAGTCTCCCTCCTACCGGCATCATCTCACTTGGACTGCCGTCCTGAGGTCTTGCCACCCTGACCGCGACCACCCCTGAATCCCCTTCCCCTTGAGGGGCGCCTAGACGAGCCCCTGGCTGCTCCTCTAGGCTTTGCTCGAAAGGAAGTAGACTTCCCTTCGAACGTTGGGGTGAATGCCGTAGACTGTGTCGAAACAGCCTGGGGTACCCACTGGAATGAGGTCGGGGTTTGTGCCACCATCTGGGGCACTGAAGGCAATGGCAATTGCAGTTGCTGTTGCTGTCTAAGAGGCTTGGCTGGCCGAGACGGTAGCCTAGTCCTCATAGTCTTCCTCTTTGGTTGAGGACCCTCACCCGGGGAAGACTTTCTTTTGATAGCCAGGCCCCACTTCTGGAGAAGGTTTCTATTTTCCAAGGCAGCCTTATCAACAACTTCTTTGACCAATTCGGTAGGGAAAAGGTCTTTGCCCCAAATGTTGGAGGAGATTAGTTTCCTTGGCTCGTGCCTCACCGTAGCCGAGGTGAACACGAACTCCCTACAAGCTCTCCTCGCCTTGACGAAGCCATAAAGATCCTTCGTCACTGTGGCCAGATGAGTCTTGGCCACTACCATGAACATTTCATAGACCTTGGGGTCACTTGCCAAGAGTAGTCTGAAGAGACATTGAGGCAGCCAGTCTTTCTTTTGTCTCGAGCTCTCTCCGCAAAAGAAAGTCAGACAGCTTAGGGAGGTCCTCGCTGGCCTGACATCCGGCAATATCAGCCTCCAACTTCCCAACTGAGAACGTAAGATGGACGTCCTTCCAGTCTTTGTGGTCCATAGGCAGGGCCAGCGACAAGGGTTTACACTCCTCCAGGGAGGGGCAAGGCTTGCTGGCCTCGACTGCTTTTAGTACAGCCGCAAACCATTTCTGTAAAAAGGGGAAGGCTCTAGCAGGAGAGGACACAAAGGAAGGGAGCTTCTTACTCAATGCAGCTACCTTTAAGTTCGAAAAGACCCTCTCTTTCATCGAGGATGAAAGCAAAGCTTGAGCCTTAGCATGGTCCATCACTATGACCTCCTTCGGCTCTGTCTCCTCCTTTGAAGCTGGTTCCTACCTCAGCCGGACATAACAGTCCGGAAATGACGCCTTGCTGGGCCAGAATTCCACCTCCTCTAGGGGAACTGAACCCAACTTATCCGAGATGACGATCTTTCCAGTCGTCATCGGCATGTGCTCAGCATACCTCCATGGGTTAGCATCTGAGCACAAGGGAAGGTCTTTCACATTGAGCCTTTTCTGGGGCCCATGTGATGCTGCAAGGCTCTGCATCCGCAGTTCCATTGCAGCCGCCTTCTCCTGATTCTCCTTTTGCATTTGTTGGATCATTCCAACAATGGAGGAGAGGGCCTGTCCCAGCTCTACTGGGAGAGCGGACGATGTTGAGAGAATAGGCTCCGGGATCTGAACCGGAGTAGCCGACGCCTTGTCGGCCTCTTCCTCTACAACGTCTGGGGCTTGAACTTCATCCTGGGCTTCTGTAGGAGGTCCTCCTCCAGACGCTCGTCCACGTCAGACATCCTGTCATCCAACTGGATGTCTTGCATAGCGACCGTGACTTCAGCATCCACCTGGATCTGAACTTGGGGGATCTCCTCTTGAGGCTGGGGAATCACTGCATCAGCTGATGCCCTAGGGAAAAGATACGCCCTCATCTTCTCACTTGGAAGATAAGGTCCAGAGGTGTTCTTCTGGAAGCCCCTTACCCAGGTACGAAGCTTCTCCCTTGCTATATCCCATGATTCCGCCGTCCTAGGGGAATCAAAGGCCTCAGTAATCAGGTTAGTGCACACGGTACATACCTGAGGGTCCCAATACTGGAGATCACCCTTGGAGACAGCGCATGCTGCGTGCCTCCTACAAAACTCATGTCCGCAGAGGATCTTCCTGCGGACGTTGCAGAAAACACTTCCGCACTTCGGAGGGTCCTCCTTTAAAGAGAAGAAATTTCCATGAGTATCAAGTGAACTATGTATATGCATAGTTTAGCTTAACAATTCAGAAAGGAAAGACACACACTTGTGTTTCCTTCACAACCAATTGTTGCAGCCTTCCAGATAATGAAATCGTATGGTTAATCTCTTCTAGAATAACCAATGAAAAGTTTCCAGAGGAAACAGGTGTAGCTCACACCTAAGCAATGATTTTAAAATCCTGGATAATAGACAAGAAAGAACTCACTTTCTTATCTGTAAGGCAACAGCAAAGGGCTGTGCAAGACAACACAAAAGTATTACAACACACAGTGCTGTACCAAAACTTATACTATAGTTTTCCTCTTACAGTATATGTTATACTGAAGAATACTGGTACAGCATAGAAGGTTATATGCCGACCGGCACTTGCCGGCCGGCACACACCATAACTAGCTTTAAAGTATACTACCTAACAGCTATAAGGCGGCAGAACGCTGGTTCAAATGCATGTGCCGGCCGGCAACAGCCAATGTCGGCCGGCAACTACACAAGGTAGTACCCGGCTGCCGGCCACACTCTTGGCGACCGGCAGACAAGGGCTGACATTAGCCGACCGGCAAAGGTACACAACCGATGCCAGCCAGCAGCAAAAGAACCAGAGGACTACGACTGCCCGGCTGCCGGCCTCATAGGCCGGCAGCCGGGTCGGGTACAGCACTAGAAGAAAACAGAATGGATGCCGGGATAAGAGCGTACACTACCTCCAAGCCCGGCAATCCGAAAGAGTGCATATAAGGAAGGGGAGAATCTAATTCAGGCTTCCTGACCAATGCCGTCTGGTTCTACAGGCAGGCATGGATGAGGGACCAAGGGAGGTCCGGGCAGCACTCAAAGCAGAAGACCCTTGCCGGCCGGCAGCTCTGCCGGCCGGCAAGGGACTGAGTCAATTCCACATCCTAACCTACCCTAGGTCCAGATGTAGAATGACGTACAGTACTGTAATGGCTAGGCCATTACGGAGATAGAGGGGGAAGGGACAAAAGAGGGTCCTACCAACCTTGCTTTAGTGAAGGATCACCCGCAGCCAAGGAAACTCATCTTAGCCTAAGGGAGATCCAAGGAGGGAGGCCAGCAATACTGCCAGCTCCCAAGAACCAAAGCAAGGAAGGTGTTGCTGCTCCCAGGGAAAGAAACTTATCCTCCCACCGAGAACAGCAACAAGGACTAGTCTGCTAGATCACAAAAGAAGGAATCATCTCGTACAGAAACCTTCGGTAGTGACCTAAGGAGGCTAAGCCTCCTATATCTGTGTCAGGCCAGCGAGGGAGACTCTACCCCAAGCCAGACGAACACAGACTCAGACTAAAAACTCTGTTGTTCTGTCCCAATCTGAAACCAGACTTACTGGAACAGGAAGGTACAGTAACACCCCAGTATAGTTTTATCGAAAGTTAATTCAGATAAACCACTTAGGGATAAGCCCAAGGCTTAAGCAGAGGGAAAGGGATTGCATAACTTTTCCGAAGAAAGGAAAGCAACCGGGGAGTATGAGAAAGTATACAAAGGCTCCATAAGCAACTTAGCCCAGGCACCAAGAGAATCGATTACCTAAATCACCGAAACTCACTCGTATACTATCTTGGAAATATTCAACATAATCTTAAATGTATAAAAAACAGCCTAAAGCTTCAATAAAATTTTAATACACTCGGAAAACCAAAACATGCAGAAAGTACTAGGACCAAACGACTAGGCTACATGGCCTAGCGTAGGCCAGAATTGGCAAATACTTCGCCAAAATAATACTAAAGCACGAAAGGAAATCCTATGTAACGCTAAATAGCTAAAATTTATTAAAGCAAAACAACCGGGAATGTCGCTCTGGCTAACTAAACTTATACCTAGCGTGCGACAGCGTCCATGACGCCTCCGGAAGGCTACGGCTCTTGTAACAAAGATTAATCCTATTAATCACTTAAAAATTTACCAAGAACCTACATTTATACATAAAAGAAATGGTACTCAACTTATCAGAGGCCGACGAAGTTGGAGAAGCCATGAAAAGCTGAATAAATCCAAGATTTGCGAGAAACACAGGAAAAAAAACGGAGTTGTTAAGCTACGCAAAAAGGAATACAGATGGCGCCAGGATTGGCGCCAGGCACGCTTACGAAACTGGAGAATAGGGAGCCTTGGGAGCGGCTCCCCCTTTTTCTTTCCCGATTTCGTTTCTTGCCAATTGACCCCTCGATACGTAATCTCTGTTTGGGGTGCAGATTGCTATGTGGCGTGTCAAGAATACGTCCTCTAGTATGTCGCGATATCCCTTTCATGAGGGATATTCGCTCCAGGAGTTAGAATTCTGGTACCTTAAGATAAATTCTCTGGGAATTTCGCCGTAGTTGTAATATACCCTAGGAAGCTACCCTATAGGAACTTCCATCAGGACGACATGGCTTGAGCCCAAAAATATATATGTATATATATATATATATATATATATATATATATATATATATATATATATATACATATATACATATATATACACATACATAAACATATATATATATATATATATATATATATATATATATATATATATATATATATATATATATATATACATATATATATATATATATATATATATATATATATATATATATTTTTGGGCTCAAGCCATGTCGTCCTGATGGAAGTTCCTTAAGGGCAGCTTCCTAGGGTATATTACAACTACAGCGATATTCCCAGAGAATTTACCTTCAGGTACCCAGAATTCTAACTCCTGGAGCGAGTATCCCTAAAAAAGACCTTAGGGATATCGTAAATATCAGTGGACGTATTCTTGACACGCCTCATAGCAATCTATACCCCGAATAGAGTTAACACTTCGTAGGGGTAAAATGGCAAGAAAACGAAAACGATAAGAAAGGGGGGAGCCGTTCATAAGGCATCCCTCCTCACCGCTTCGAAAGCGTGCCCTGCGCCGCTCACGGCGCCATCTGTATTCCTTTTTGCGTAGCTCTACGACTCGGTGTATTTTCCCTGTTTACTACCTAATCTTGGAATTTTCTCGTTTATAATGCTTTCTCCAACTTCTTCTGCCTCGGATAAGTTGAGTATTATTTCTTTTATGTATAAATGTAGGCTCTTGGTTAAAATTAAAGTTATTAAAAGAGTTATCTTTGATACAAGAGCTGTTGCCTGCTGGAGGCATCATGGATGCTGTCGCTCGCTAGAATAGGATTTATTTGTTAGCAAGAGCGACGTTCCCAGCCCCCTTTGCGCTTAAATATTAGCTACTTAGCTTATTTAGGAATTCTGTTATGATGCGATAGTAATGTGCCTGGCGAAATTACCAGGGCTACCAACACTAGTCTTCGTAGGCTAGTTGTTGGCCTATGTACTTCCTGCATGATAATTAGTCTTCCAAATGTGAATTTATTGCTTTAAGCGTTAGGCAACGTTATACATATTAGTCCTTTTCGAGTACCTTCCAAGATAGTATTGATATGAGTTTCGGTGAATTAGGTAATCGATTCTCTTAGTGCCTAGGCTAGGTTGTCTTAGGTCATTATAATATTATCTGTTCCCCGTTTGCTCCCTTCTCTTAGGGGAAGGGGCAAACCCTTTCCCTCTGTTTAAGCCTTAGGCTTAACTCTAGTGGTTTATTTGAATTAATCTTCAAATATATCTATGCTGGGGTAGTACTGTACCTTCCCGTTCCAACAGTATTGGTTCAGAGGGTGACAGTACAACAGTGTTTAGTCTGAGCCCGGTTTGTCTGGCATGGGGCAGAGTCTCCCTTGCCGATTGACTCGGGCACTAAGGGTTCCCCCCTTAGTCCACCTTGTTGGGTTCCAGTAGTGATCCCTTTACTCGGTGACTCATCAGACTGTCCTTGCCGTTCCGGTCTCGGGATATGTTCCCTTTTCTGGAAAGGCAATTCCTTCCTTGCCGTGGTTCGTGGGAGGCAGCCAGTAGTGCCGGCCTCCCTCTCGGGTCTTTCTCTACTGAGATGAACTGTCTTAGTTTGGAATGACCCTTAACCAAGGTAAGGTTGGATAGGACCCTCTGTCCTTCCCTTCTCTTTTTCCGTTCATTGTGTCAGTCGTCTTCATCCTTGCCTAGCCTAGGTTGGGATGAGGAACTGACGTGGTCTCCTGTCGGCCGGCAAAGTGTGCCGACCGGCAGAGACCATTACTGTGAGTGCTGCCCGGTCCTTTCTTGGTCCCTCTATCGCTGCCGTCTGAAAATTCAGTAAGCAGCGGTTAGGAAGCTTGACGTAGTGTCTTCCCCTTCCTTTCGGCACTCTTTCGGGTGCCGGGCTCAGAGACTTATAGTCTCTTAACCCGGCACTCACTCTTTTGTCTTAGTATGTGTTGTCCTTGCCGGCTGCCGGCCTACAGGCCGGCTGTCGGTGGGGAGGGGTGTTCTCCAGTTCTCTTGCTGTCGGTCGGCGTTGGGTGTATACCTTTGCCGGCCGGTCTATTGCTCATCTGCCGGCCACTACAAGTGGGGCCGGCAGCCGAGTGCTGCCTGGTGTGTGGGGGCTAGCCGGCAGGGTTTGTTTACTGCTGCCGGCCGGCCCGCGACACTGCCCAGTCAGCCGGCCACTAAGTATGATGGCCGGCAACTCTGTGCAAACCGGGTGGCTACGGTCTGGCAACCACTGCCGGCCGGTTCAGGCATGGGTTCTGGAGTTCTCCCCAATAAAGGTGATCTGAGGTTGTGTACTTGAGATCTGCCTTTCCAAAACAAGGGGGGGGGGGTGCTGAGCGGCAGTAGCCGGCTGGCATACCACCCTCAGGTACTGTATCAGTCCTCTCTTGGTGGTATATTCAACCAAAGGAGTTCATGATGTAGTAGGTTACAACACTGTCTTTTCTATCTTACTTGTGTTACTGGTATAATCACCTGGTGTCGCCTTACAAGGATAAAAGATAATTCTTTTATTCCTGGCCGAATGGTATTATTTTACCTTAGGTGTGAGCTACACCTAATTTCCTTTGGAAATACGTTCTCTGGTTATTCTAGTAAAGACTAACTATGTGACTTGGCCGGTGGGCTTCCACAGGTGTTTGTGTGGGTTTCACAAGTAGGTGTCTTTCCCTTATTCTTTTGTTGAATACTCATTTGTTACATGTGAATTAAAATTCACTTGATATTCATGGAAATTTTTCTTCTTTTACAGGAGGAGCATCCGAAGTGTGATAGTGTCTTCTGCAATGTCCGCAGTAAGAACTTTTGCGGACATACCTCGTGTAGGAGGCACGCAGCTTGTGCAGCCTCCAATGATGAACATCGTTACTGGGATCCGCAGGTATGTGCTGTATGTACTAACCTGCTATCAGAGGCTTTTGAATCCCCTAGGTCGGCGGAGTCAAGAGATGCAGCGAGGGAGAGGCTTCGTGTTTGGGTAAGGGGTTTTCAGAAAAACACCACTGGACCTTATCTTCCTAACGAGAAGATGAGGGCATACCTTTTCCCCAAGGCTTCCCCTGATGCTGTTGTTCCCCAGCCTCGGCCGGAGATCCCTCTGATCCAGATCCCAGTGGAGGAGGATGTCGCTGACGCCTTGCAGGACATCCAGTTGGACGACAAGATGTCCGACTTGTCTGATCGTGCGGAGCAGGATCTCCTCGCAGAGGGCGAGGAGCAAGATCGAGATCCTATTGCTGTGGAGGAAGAGGTTCCCGTTTCATCAGACGTGCCGGTTCAGGTCCCTGAACCTATCCCCTCTACCTCGTCCGCTCTTCCAGCAGAGCTTGGACAGGCTCTCTCTTCCATCGTTGGTATGATCCAACAGATGCAGAAGGAGAATAATCAGAAGGCCGCTACTTTGGAGCTCCAGATGCAGAAGATCACAGCATCACGTGGACCTCCAAAGAAGCTCAACGTTAAGGACCTTCCTCTGTGCTCGGATGCCAACCCGTGGAGATATGCCGAGCACATGCCGATGACGATTGGGAAGATCGTCATGTCGGAGAAACTGGGTTCAGTTCCCCTTGAGGAGGTGGAATTCTGGCCCAGTAGAGGGGCCTACCCGGACTGCTATGTCCGTTTGAAGAAGGAGCCGGCTTCGAAGGAGGAGACGGAACCAAAGGAAGTGATTATCCTAGATCACTCCAAAGCTCAAGCCACCTTGACAGCTGCTTTAAAGGAGAGGGGGTTCTCAAACTCGAAGGTTGCCGCCTTGAGCAAGAAACACCCCTCCTTTGTATCCTCCCCAGCTAGGGCCTTCCCCTTTATGCAAAAGGGGTTTGCGGCCGTCATCAAGGCAGTTGAAGCTGGCAAGCCGTGCCCGTCCTTGGAGGAATGTAAACCTCTATCGCTGGCATTGCCAATGGATAACAAGGACTGGAAGGAGGTGCACCTTACTTTCTCGGTTGGGAAGTTAGACGCCGACATTGCAGGTCAGCAGTTCGGCGAAAACCTTCCCAAGTTGTCGGAATTCCTTCTTCGGAGGGAATTGGACACAAAGGAGCGCCTGGCAGCCTCGATGTCTCTCCAGACCAACATGGAGACGATGGCTAGCGACCCCAAGATGCCAGAGATGTTCATGGTTATGGCCAAAATCCATCTGGCCACAGTAACCAAGGACCTCTATTGCTTTGTGAAAGCAAGGAGAGCCTGTAAGGAGTTTGTGTTTGCCTCGGCCACAGTGAGGCACGAACCCAAGAGGCTAATTTCATCTAACATCTGGGGTAAGGATCTCTTTCCCAAGGACGTGGTCAAAGAGATCGTGGACAAGGCCGCCACTGAGAACCGCAATCTTCTCCTGAAGTGGGGCCTGTCCCTTAAGAGGAAGTCTTCTCCGGATGAGGGCCCTCAGCCGAAAGGAAAGGCGAAGAAGTCAAGGTTTTCCTCCCGTCCAGCCAAGTCCTTCAAACAGCAAAGACCACAGCAGCAACAGCCAGCTTTGCCTCCGGTTCCACAACTGGTAGCCCAGACCCCGACCACCTTCCAATGGGTTCCCCAAGCAATGTCATCAGCTTCCCCTGCATTCAATCCCGTGTTCGAGGGACAGTCGACCACGTTTCGTGCAAGACCCAGAGGAGCAGCTAGAGGGTCATCAAGACGCCCCTCTAGGGGACGAGGATTCAGAGGTGGTCGCGGCCAGGGAGGCAAGACTGCAGGACAGTCAAAGTGAAGTGTCGCCGGTAGGTGGGAGACTTCAGTATTTCCGGGATCGCTGGACCTTCGATCCCTGGGCCCACAGCCTTCTCAAAAATGGACTGGGTTGGAGTTGGTACAGTACTCCGCCCCTGTGCCCTCAATTTTTCCAACACTCCACCCCCGTTTTGGAGGAGTACATCCAAGATCTGTTGGAGAAAAAGGTGATCAGGAGGGTAAAGTCCATCAAGTTCCAAGGGAGGCTGTTTTGTGTTCCCAAGAAAGACTCGGGGAAACTCAGAGTCATTCTGGACTTGTCACCACTCAACAAGTTCATAGTGAACCACAAGTTCAAAATGCTAACGTTACAACACATAAGGGCCTTACTGCCCAAGAGGGCATATACCGTCTCCATCGACTTGTCAGACGCATATTGGCACGTTCCAATAAGTCGTCGTCTCTCCCCCTACCTAGGATTCAAGCTACAACAAAAACTTTACGCTTTCAGGGCGATGCCCTTCGGACTAAACATAGCCCCAAGGATCTTTACGAAGCTTGCGAGCGCAGCTCTCAAACAGTTACGCCTAAAAGGGTTCCAGGTAGTAGCCTACCTGGACGATTGGTTGGTGTGGGCAGCATCCAGAGCAGAATGCTTGCAAGCTTCCCTACAAGTGATTCAGTTCCTGGAATATCTAGGCTTCATGATCAACAGAAAGAAGTCTCGTCTTTCTCCAGCTCAGAGGTTCCAGTGGTTGGGAATTCACTGGGATCTAGTGTCACACCGTCTTTCCATCCCGATGTCAAAGAGGAAGGAAATAGCAGGGTCTGTCAGGAGACTTCTAGGTTCCGAGAGGATATCAAGACGCGAACAAGAGAGGGTTTTGGGCTCTCTTCAGTTTGCATCAGTAACAGACCCTGTGCTAAGAGCACAGCTAAAAGATGCAGCGGGAGTATGGAGAACCTTTGCATCGAAAGAGCGAAGGGACGTAAAGAGACCGGTCCCACTTCGGCTACGTTCTCTTCTCAGACCGTGGTCTCAAGCCAGTCGTCTAAAGAGGTCTCTACCTCTTCAGCCACCCCCCCCGTCAGTGACAATCCACACAGACGCCTCAAAGGTAGGGTGGGGGGGTCACTCCCATCGGAAAAAAGTGCAAGGAATCTGGTCCAAGCTATTTGGGACCTTTCACATAAACTTTCTAGAAGCTATGGCAGTACTTCTGACCCTGAAGAAAGTATCCCCACGTCACTCGATCCACGTAAGGTTGGTACTGGACAGCGAGGTGGTTGTGAAATGTCTGAATCGGCGGGGATCGAGATCCCCACCTCTCAACCAGGTGATGTTAGCCATATTCCGACTGGCGGAGAAGAAGAAGTGGCACCTGTCAGCAGTTCACCTTCAAGGAGTCCGGAATGTGACCGCGGACGCTCTATCCAGGATAACACCGATAGAGACAGAATGGTCCCTAGACGCAGGATCATTCTCTTTCATCTTGAGTCAAGTCCCAGAACTGCAGATAGACCTCTTCGCGACGAAGGACAACAAGAAGCTGCCGAAATATGTGTCCCCATATGTGGACCCCGCGGCAGAAGCAATAGATGCGATGTCCCTCGATTGGAACAGATGGTCCAGGATCTACCTGTTTCCCCCTCACAATCTGATGTTGAGGGTCCTCAACAAACTGAGATCCTTCAAGGGAGTAGCAGCAATAGTGGCCCACAAGTGGCCGAACAGTGTATGGTTCCCTCTGGCTCTGGAACTACGACTGAAGTTCCTACCGCTCCCGGACCCAGTTCTGTCCCAGCAAGTCCAGAAGTCGACTGTCTTCGCTTCATTACAGAAGACCCGAACCCTGCAGCTCATGATTTTCTCTCCCTAGCGGTGAAGAAACGGTTCGGAATCTCGAAAGATAGTATCGACTTCCTGGAAGAATACAAGTGTAAGTCTACTAGGAGGCAGTACGAATCTGCATGGAAGAAATGGGTAGCCTTTGTCAAAGATAAGAACCCGCACGAGATCTCTACGGAGTTCTGCCTATCCTTCTTCATTCACCTCCACGAACAGGGGCTGGCGGCGAACACAATTTCTACATGTAAGTCAGCTCTAACAAGACCCATTCTATATGCCTTCCAGGTAGACCTCGCTAACGAAATGTTTAATAAGATCCCTAAGGCCTGTGCTAGGCTTAGACCATCAGCTCCTCCAAAGCCTATTTCATGGTCATTAGACAAAGTCCTTCATTTTGCCTCATTACTAGATAATGAGGAATGTGCATTGAAGGACCTGACTCAAAAAGTGATCTTCCTTTTTGCCCTTGCTTCTGGGGCCAGAGTTAGTGAGATTGTGGCCCTCTCGAGAGAGGAGGGCCGAGTTCAGTTCCTGGATGGGGGAGAACTGAACCTGTTTCCGGACCCTACGTTTCTCGCTAAGAACGAGTTGCCCACCAACAGGTGGGGTCCCTGGAGAATCTGCCCTCTGAAAGAAGATGCATCTCTATGTCCCGTAGAATGCCTTAAGGTCTATCTTCGTAGAACTTCAGACTTCCATGGGGGCCAACTATTCAGAGGAGAAACTTCGGGCTCGAATTTATCTTTAAATCAACTTAGGGCGAAAATTACATATTTTATTCGCAGAGCGGATCCTGACAGTTCACCCGCAGGTCATGATCCGAGGAAAGTTGCTTCATCTTTAAACTTCTTTAATTTTATGGATTTTGAACACCTTCGTTCATACACTGGCTGGAAGTCTTCCAGGGTATTCTTTCGCCACTATGCTAAGCAAGTGGAGCAGCTAAAGAGGTCTGTGGTAGCAGTTGGTTGCGTCGTTAACCCTGCTGTTTAACTCTGCGAGGAACAGCGGAATCATTTGGGACTTGGATTCTTGGGTGAATAGTTAGTTATATATGCTGATATAACTGGTAGCGTAGGCTCTCAGAGCCCACAATGACTGTTCCAACGTGATGGTGATGGTAACATAAGTACAGACAGGGTGCCAAGCGTTTGCCAACGCTATTGTCAGCAAAGTAGTAACATGGACGTTGAGTTGGATACCGGGGTATGTGTAAGTGACACATATGTTTTCTTTCAGATAATCATTCATCCATGCACTACAGTACTTGTGAAAATTGTTGGTCATCCACCTAGCATATGTACATATTTATGGTGATCATACCTATTTATTGTTTCTCAATAAACTTGTTCTCGGGAACCTTGCGTCTCCTTCACCTATATTTTTGATTTCATATTGTTTTTTGAGCATTTAGCCTATGTATATTAATCGGGGATATCTATAATAGCCTATTCCTTAATGCAAAGCCTGGATTATACTGGCTTATACTTTCCTTAGCAATAAGGACTCCACCCCTTTCTGAGGACGGTGGTAGTAGCAAGTTTAATCCTACGCAGATATAACCTTTTGTCTATTTTTACTTCGACCAGGGTGCTGGTCGGGACTTTTTCTTTTGGATACGGTAGTCCCGTAAGACTTCGCTTCATATAGAGTGAGACCACTATATGGTACTGGCTAGCGAGTGATTCATACATAGGTATATGTACTCTTCGTTCGTTTCTAGAGTCTAGTAGGACTCCTCCCTGTAGGGGGCAGGAAGCACTCTCATGGCTTATGATTAGTGAAAAGATGTATAACGGTAACATCTTAGGTCTGTCAGTCAAGTTGACTAAGAAACACTCTTGAGGAGTACGGCACGTATTGAGAATCCACAGATACAGTAATGCTCTGGTATACTTCCATCAGGACGACATGGCTTGAGCCCAAAAAACGGATTTTGAGCGAAGCGAAAAATCTATTTTTGGGTAAGATAGCCATGTCGTCCTGATGGACCCGCCCTGCTCCTTTTCAAAATAAATATGAGTGAAAAGGATAGTAGGACCCCTCCCTACATACAGTATCTGTAGCACCTCGTGTATCGCTACAAGGAATACAGATGGCGCCGTGAGCGGCGCAGGGCACGCTTTCGAAGCGGTGAGGAGGGATGCCTTATGAACGGCTCCCCCCTTTCTTATCGTTTTCGTTTTCTTGCCATTTTACCCCTACGAAGTGTTAACTCTATTCGGGGTATAGATTACTATGAGGCGTGTCAAGAATACGTCCACTGATATTTACGATATCCCTAAGGTCTTTTTTAGGGATACTCGCTCCAGGAGTTAGAATTCTGGGTACCTGAAGGTAAATTCTCTGGGAATATCGCTGTAGTTGTAATATACCCTAGGAAGCTGCCCTTAAGGAACTTCCATCAGGACGACATGGCTATCTTACCCAAAAATAGATTTTTCGCTTC
>NC_090748.1:29885255-29887755 GCF_036898095.1 Palaemon carinicauda
TTTCATTAGAAGGGGCTAGCGTTCGATCCCAAGTATGAGGTAGAAATTTATTTCTATTAGAACACAATGTTGTGTTGATATTTATCCATATTGACTCATTAGGGGTAATTTGAATGAATTACTACCAATTGTGTCACGTGGTGGCCCGGGGAAATCGGGTAAAACTCGCTGGTAAGAGACGGATGTCTCTCCAGGTAAAATCCTCGGACAGCTAGATTAGTGTCAGGTTCGGATTTCCTTTTATGGGCTCCCGTGGCATGGTTGGTTTCGACCTGGCCTTTCATTAGAAGGGGCTAGCGTTCGATCCCAAGTATGAGGTAGAAATTTATTTCTATTAGAACACAATGTTGTTTTGATATTTATCCATATTGACTCATTAGGGGTAATTTGAATGAATTACTACCAATTGTGTCACGTGGTGGCCCGGGGAAATCGGGTAAAACTCGCTGGTAAGAGACGGATGTCTCTCCAGGTAAAATCCTCGGACAGCTAGATTAGTGTCAGGTTCGGATTTCCTTTTATGGGCTCTCGTGGCATGGTTGGTTTCGACCTGGCCTTTCATTAGAAGGGGCTAGCGTTCGATCCCAAGTATGAGGTAGAAATTTATTTCTATTAGAACACAATGTTGTGTTGATATTTATCCATATTGACTCATTAGGGGTAATTTGAATGAATTACTACCAATTGTGTCACGTGGTGGCCCGGGGAAATCGGGTAAAATTCGCTGGTAAGAGACGGATGTCTCTCCAGGTAAAATCCTCGGACAGCTAGATTAGTGTCAGGTTCGGATTTCCTTTTATGGGCTCTCGTGGCATGGTTGGTTTCGACCTGGCCTTTCATTAGAAGGGGCTAGCGTTCGATCCCAAGTATGAGGTAGAAATTTATTTCTATTAGAACACAATGTTGTGTTGATATTTATCCATATTGACTCATTAGGGGTAATTTGAATGAATTACTACCAATTGTGTCACGTGGTGGCCCGGGGAAATCGGGTAAAACTCGCTGGTAAGAGACGGATGTCTCTCCAGGTAAAATCCTCGGACAGCTAGATTAGTGTCAGGTTCGGATTTCCTTTTATGGGCTCTCGTGGCATGGTTGGTTTCGACCTGGCCTTTCATTAGAAGGGGCTAGCGTTCGATCCCAAGTATGAGGTAGAAATTTATTTCTATTAGAACACAATGTTGTGTTGATATTTATCCATATTGACTCATTAGGGGTAATTTGAATGAATTACTACCAATTGTGTCACGTGGTGGCCCGGGGAAATCGGGTAAAACTCGCTGGTAAGACACGGATGTCTCTCCAGGTTAAATCCTCGGACAGCTAGATTAGTGTCAGGTTCGGATTTCCTTTTATGGGCTCTCGTGGCATGGTTGGTTTCAACCTGGCCTTTCATTAGAAGGGGCTAGCGTTCGATCCCAAGTATGAGGTAGAAATTTATTTCTATTAGAACACAATGTTGTGTTGATATTTATCCATATTGACTCATTAGGGGTAATTTGAATGAATTACTACCAATTGTGTCACGTGGTGGCCCGGGGAAATCGGGTAAAACTCGCTGGTAAGAGACGGATGTCTCTCCAGGTAAAATCCTCGGACAGCTAGATTAGTGTCAGGTTCGGATTTCCTTTTATGGGCTCTCGTGGCATGGTTGGTTTCGACCTGGCCTTTCATTAGAAGGGGCTAGCGTTCGATCCCATGTATGAGGTAGAAATTTATTTCTATTAGAACACAATGTTGTTTTGATATTTATCCATATTGACTCATTAGGGGTAATTTGAATGAATTACTACCAATTGTGTCACGTGGTGGCCCGGGGAAATCGGGTAAAACTCGCTGGTAAGAGACGGATGTCTCTCCAGGTAAAATCCTCGGACAGCTAGATTAGTGTCAGGTTCGGATTTTCTTTTATGGGCTCTCGTGGCATGGTTGGTTTCGACCTGGCCTTTCATTAGAAGGGGCTAGCGTTCGATCCCAAGTATGAGGTAGAAATTTATTTCTATTAGAACACAATGTTGTGTTGATATTTATCCATATTGACTCATTAGGGGTAATTTGAATGAATTACTACCAATTGTGTCACGTGGTGGCCCGGGGAAATCGGGTAAAACTCGCTGGAAAGAGACGGATGTCTCTCCAGGTTAAATCCTCGGACAGCTAGATTAGTGTCAGGTTCGGATTTCCTTTTATGGGCTCTCGTGGCATGGTTGGTTTCGACCTGGCCTTTCATTAGAAGGGGCTAGCGTTCGATCCCAAGTATGAGGTAGAAATTTATTTCTATTAGAACACAATGTTGTGTTGATATTTATCCATATTGACTCATTAGGGGTAATTTGAATGAATTACTACCAATTGTGTCACGTGGTGGCCCGGGGAAATCGGGTAAAACTCGCTGGTAAGAGACGGATGTCTCTCCAGGTAAAATCCTCGGACAGCTAGATTAGTGTCAGGTTCGGATTTCCTTTTATGGGCTCTCGTGGCATGGTTGGTTTCGACCTGG
>NC_090748.1:29897755-29902755 GCF_036898095.1 Palaemon carinicauda
CCGAAGTGCAGAAGTGTTTTCTGCAACGTCCGCAGGAAGATCCTCTGCGGACATGAGTTTTGTAGGAGGCACGCAGCATGCGCTGTCTCCAAGGGTGATCTCCAGTATTGGGACCCTCAGGTATGTACCGTGTGCACTAACCTGATTACTGAGGCCTTTGATTCCCCTAGGACGGTGGAATCATGGGATATAGCAAGGGAGAAGCTTCGTACCTGGGTAAGGGGCTTCCAGAAGAACACCTCTGGACCTTATCTTCCAAGTGAGAAGATGAGGGCGTATCTTTTCCCTAGGGCATCAGCTGATGCAGTGATTCCCCAGCCTCAAGAGGAGATCCCCCAAGTTCAGATCCAGGTGGATGCTGAAGTCGCGGTCGCTATGCAAGACATCCAGTTGGATGACAGGATGTCTGACGTGGACGAGCGTCTGGAGGAGGACCTCCTACAGAAGCCCAGGATGAAGTTCAAGCCCCAGACGTTGTAGAGGAAGAGGCCGACAAGGCGTCGGCTACTCCGGTTCAGATCCCGGAGCCTATTCTCTCAACATCGTCCGCTCTCCCAGTAGAGCTGGGACAGGCCCTCTCCTCCATTGTTGGAATGATCCAACAAATGCAAAAGGAGAATCAGGAGAAGGCGGCTGCAATGGAACTGCGGATGCAGAGCCTTGCAGCATCACATGGGCCCCAGAAAAGGCTCAATGTGAAAGACCTTCCCTTGTGCTCAGATGCTAACCCATGGAGGTATGCTGAGCACATGCCGATGACGACTGGAAAGATCGTCATCTCGGATAAGTTGGGTTCAGTTCCCCTAGAGGAGGTGGAATTCTGGCCCAGCAAGGCGTCATTTCCGGACTGTTATGTCCGGCTGAGGTAGGAACCAGCTTCAAAGGAGGAGACAGAGCCGAAGGAGGTCATAGTGATGGACCATGCTAAGGCTCAAGCTTTGCTTTCATCCTCGATGAAAGAGAGGGTCTTTTCGAACTTAAAGGTAGCTGCATTGAGTAAGAAGCTCCCTTCCTTTGTGTCCTCTCCTGCTAGAGCCTTCCCCTTTTTACAGAAATGGTTTGCGGCTGTACTAAAAGCAGTCGAGGCCAGCAAGCCTTGCCCCTCCCTGGAGGAGTGTAAACCCTTGTCGCTGGCCCTGCCTATGGACCACAAAGACTGGAAGGACGTCCATCTTACGTTCTCAGTTGGGAAGTTGGAGGCTGATATTGCCGGATGTCAGGCCAGCGAGGACCTCCCTAAGCTGTCTGACTTTCTTTTGCGGAGAGAGCTCGAGACAAAAGAAAGACTGGCTGCCTCAATGTCTCTTCAGACTACTCTTGGCAAGTGACCCCAAGGTCTATGAAATGTTCATGGTAGTGGCCAAGACTCATCTGGCCACAGTGACGAAGGATCTTTATGGCTTCGTCAAGGCGAGGAGAGCTTGTAGGGAGTTCGTGTTCACCTCGGCTACGGTGAGGCACGAGCCAAGGAAACTAATCTCCTCCAACATTTGGGGCAAAGACCTTTTCCCTACCGAATTGGTCAAAGAAGTTGTTGATAAGGCTGCCTTGGAAAATAGAAACCTTCTCCAGAAGTGGGGCCTGGCTATCAAAAGAAAGTCTTCCCCGGGTGAGGGTCCTCAACCAAAGAGGAAGACTATGAGGACTAGGCTACCGTCTCGGCCAGCCAAGCCTCTTAGACAGCAACAGCAACTGCAATTGCCATTGCCTTCAGTGCCCCAGATGGTGGCACAAACCCCGACCTCATTCCAGTGGGTACCCCAGGCTGTTTCGACACAGTCTACGGCATTCACCCCAACGTTCGAAGGGAAGTCTACTTCCTTTCGAGCAAAGCCTAGAGGAGCAGCCAGGGGCTCGTCTAGGCGCCCCTCAAGGGGAAGGGGATTCAGGGGTGGTCGCGGTCAGGGTGGCAAGACCTCAGGACGGCAGTCCAAGTGAGATGATGCCGGTAGGAGGGAGACTTCAGAATTTTCGGGATTGGTGGACCTTCGATCCCTGGGCCCACAGCCTACTCAAGAATGGACTGGGCTGGAGCTGGTACAGCACTCCACCCCCGTGCCCTCGGTTTTTCCAACACTCCACCCCCGTTCTGGAGGAGTACGTTCAAAAACTGTTGGAGAAAAAAGTGATCCGAAGGGTGAAGTCCATCAAATTCCAAGGGAGGCTGTTTTGTGTTCCCAAGAAAGACTCGGAAAAGCTCAGAGTCATTCTGGACTTGTCGCCACTCAACAAGTTCATAGTGAATTTCAAATTCAAGATGCTAACACTGCAACACATAAGGACCTTACTGCCCAAGAGGGCATATTCAGTCTCTATAGACTTGTCAGACGCCTATTGCCACGTTCCAATCAACCGTCGACTCTCCCCCTACCTAGGGTTCAGGCTACAATGAAGACCATACGCCTTCAGAGCCATGCCATTCGGGCTAAATATAGCCCCAAGGATTTTCACGAAGCTTGCGAGCGTAGCTCTCAAACAATTACGCCTAAAGGGAATTCAGGTAGTAGCCTACCTGGACGACTAGCTGGTGTTGGCAGCATCCGAGACAGAATGCTTGCAAGGTTCCAGTCAAATGATCCAGTTCCTAGAGTACCTAGGCTTCAAGATCAACAGAAAAAAGTCTCGACTTTCTCCATCTCAAAAGTTCCAGTGGCTGAGAATCCACTGGGACCTAATGTCACACCGTTTCTCCATCCCGGCGAAGAAAAGGAAGAAGATAGCGGGTTCTGTCAAGAGACTTCTAGATTCCGAAAGGATATCAAGACGCGAACCGGAGAGGGTACTGGGCTCTCTCCAGTTTGCTTCGGTGACAGACCCAGTGCTAAGAGCACAGCTAAAGGATGCAACCGGAGTTTGGAGAAGTTATGCATCAAACGCGTGAAGAGATCTGAGAAGACCAGTTCCGCTTCGGCTACGTACTCTTCTCAGGCCTTGGTCCCAAGCCAGACATCTAAAGAAGTCGGTTCTTCTTCAGCCACCTCCCCCGTCGGTGACGATTCACTCAGATGCCTCGAAGGAGGGATGGGGAGGTCACTCTCATCGGAAAAAAGTCCAGGGGACTTGGTCCAAGCTATTCAAGACCTTTCACATAAACTTTCTAGAAGCTATGTCAGTGCTCCTTACCTTAAAGAAAGTCTCCCCGCGTCACTTGATCCACATAAGGTTGGTGATGGACAGCGAGGTAGTTGTGAGATGCTTGAATCGACAAGGATCGAGGTCACCACCTCTCAACCAGGTGAGTGGTGGTACCTGTCGGCAGTTCACCTTCAAGGAGTCCGCAATGTGACAGCGGACGCTCTATCCAGGTTCACACTGATAGAGTCGGAATGGTCCTTAGACGCAGGATCATTCTCCTTCATTCTGAATCAAGTCCCAGAACTGCAGATAGACCTCTTTGCGACGAAAGACAACAAGAAGTTGCCCCTGTACGTGTCCCCGTACGAGGACCCCTTAGCAGAAGCAGTGGACGCGATGTCCCTCGACTGGAACAGATGGTCCAGGATTTATCTGCTCCCTCCTCACAACCTTCTGTTGAGGCTCCTCAACAAACTGAGATCCTTCAAGGGGGTAGCGGCAATAGTGGCCCACAAGTGGCCGAACAGCGTGTGGTTCCCCCTGGCATTGGAACTACGGCTGAAGTTTGTACCGCTACCAGATCCAGTTCTGACCCAGCGAGTCCAGAAGTCGACTGTCTGCGCTTCATTACAGAAAACCCGGACCCTGCAGCTCATGATTTTCTCCCCCTAGCGGTGAGAAAGCGTTTCGGGATTTCGAAAGCCAGCATAGACTTCCTAGAGGAATATAAGTGCAAATCTACTAGAAGGCAATATGAGTCATCTTGGAGAAAATGGGTGGCCTTTGTCAAGGCAAAGAATCCGCAGGAGATCTCGACAGACTTCTGCTTATCTTTCTTCATCCACCTCCATGGTCAAGGGTTGGCAGCTAACACGATTTCAGCGTGTAAGTCTGCTTTGACAAGACCCATTCTATATGCCTTCCAGGTCGACCTAGGTAACGAGATCCGAAAGCCTGTGCTAGGCTCAGACCTTCAGCACCTCCAAAGCCCATTTCATGGTCTTTAGACAAAGTTCTTCATTTCACTTCTCTGTTGAGCAATGAGGAGTGTGCGTTAAAGGATTTGACACAAAAAGTTATTTTCCTAGGGAGATTGTAGCCCTCTCGAGAGAGGCAGGTCGTGTTCAGTTCCTGGATGGGGGAGAACTGAACCTGTTTCCGGATCCTACGTTTCTCGCCAAGAATGAGTTACCCACCAGCAGGTGGGGTCCCTGGAGAATCTGCCCTCTGAAAGAAGATGCATCTCTATGTCCAGTAGAATGCCTAAAGGTCTATCTTCATAGAACTTCAGACTTCAAGGGTGGTCAACTATTCAGGGGAGAAACTTCAGGCTCAAATTTATCTCTGAATGAACTCAGAGCGAAAATCACATATTTTATTCGCAGAGCGGATCCTGACAGTATACCCGCAGGTCACGATCCGAGGAAAGTTGCCTCATCCTTAAATTTCTTTAATTGTATGGATTTTGAACATCTCCGTTCATACACTGGCTGGAAGTCTTCCAGAGTGTTCTTTCGCCACTATGCGAAGCAAGTAGAGGAACTAAAGAGATCTGTGGTAGCAGTGGGTCGCGTCGTTAACCCTACTGTTTAACTCTGCGAGGAACAGTGGTTTTAATTGGGACGATTAATTCCAGGGTGAGTGTGTAGTTACATACTGTACTACAAACTAAGTGAGGGCACTGAGTTGCCCACGTAGACTGTTCCATTTCCAAAAGTGAACCTAGCATAAGTGCAGACATGTGTGCACTATTTTATTTCAATTTAAAGCTGTTTGAAACTGGCCCCTTCATTCGCTCAAAGGAGTACAATTGTCTTGGAAAAGTTTTGTGCACGAAAAGCAGTTAGTACGCAAGTAATATGTTGTTGAAGAGACTCTTGAACATTTGCATTTAAAAAAAAAAACATTTTAAAAATATTTAAAAA
>NC_090748.1:29905255-29912755 GCF_036898095.1 Palaemon carinicauda
TACGAAATATATGATTAAGTCCTGACTAGTTTCGTGATACTTCTGAAGAAGACTGATTCATTGAGAGAGGTGTCTTAACATTTTTATAAGAAAAGTAAACGTACGAAAATACTTATAGAGGCTTACAGAACAGTGACACTCCCATACCAGCTACCTGTGCTGTGGTCAGGTGTTTACTGGGCGGAGATCCAACCTCATTAGACACCTGCTAAAAAGGGTAATTTCTGGTGACAGGTAAATTCTTGTATTTGACTTTCAATAGAGTTTATTTATATGAATAACGGTAGCCTTATCTATATAAATACATAAGCAAAACTATATGTATATGTAAAACACATCTATATATAAATATATAAAAATACACATACAAACGTATACACAGACATGCATAATATATACATAGGGATATACTAACGTGTACACATACTGGTATACTTATACAGACAAATACATAGACTTATATATAAATGTTTTTTTACACATGATTAACATATATATAAATATATATATATATATATATATATATATATATATATATATATATATATATATATATATATATATATATATATATATATATATTATATTTATATATATATATATATATATATATATATATATATATATATATATACATATATATATAACGGATTTTGAACGAAGCGAAAAATCTATTTTTGGGTGAGATGGCCATGTCGTCCTGATGGAAGTTCCTATAGGGTAGCTTCCTAGGGTATATTACAACTACGGCGATATTCCTCGAGAATTTACCTTAAGGTACCAGAATTCTAACTCCTGGAGCGAATATCCCTCATGAAAGGGATATCGCGACATATCAGAGGACGTATTCTTGACACGCCACATGGCAATCTGCACACCAAACAGAGATTACGTATCGAGGGGTCAATTGGCAAGAAACGAAATCGGGAACTAAAAAAGGGGAGCCGCTCCCAAGGCTCCCTATTCTCCAGTTTCCTAAGCGTTCCTGGCGCCAATCCTGGCGCCATCTGTATTCCTTGTAGCGTACACGAGGTGCTACAGATACCGTATGTAGGGAGGGGTCCTACAGCCCTTGCATAGAAAGGGACGGGCGGGTCCATCAGGACGACATGGCCATCTCACCCAAAAATAGATTTTTCACTTCACTCAAAATCCGTTTTTTGGGCTCAAGCCATGTCGTCCTGATGGAAGTATACCAGAGCATTACTGTATCTGTGGATTCTCAGAACGTGCCGTACTCCCCGGAGGTAATTTTTCCCCAGTCGACTAGACCTAGAGACCTAAGATGTTACCGTTATACATCTTTTCAAATAACTATAAACCATGTTAGAGCTTCCTGCCCCCTACAGGGAAGAGTCCTACTAGACTCTGGAAAAGTCTCGAAGAGTACATATACCTATGTATGAATACCAGGCAAGCTAATATAGTGGTCTCACCCTCTATTAAGTAAAGCATAGTTTGTAAAGAACCACTGCGTCAATATGAAATATCGACCAGTTCTCCGCACAATACTTGTATTGGACAAAGGTTTATATCCGCATAAGAGGAAACTTGTAAAACCGCCACCGTCCCCTTATGGTACGGAGTCCTCCCGTTAAGGGAAAGCATAAACCAATGCAACATAGCTTGCATAAAGGTACAATTCTATTAGAATTATCCCAGATAAAGTACATAGAATGAATGTTCAATTATACCAATAAATTGACATAGGTGAAGGAGACGCAAGGTTCTCAAGAACAAGTTTATTGACAGACAATAATAGACAGGTTATCAACAATTATATATATATATATATATATATATATATATATATATATATATATATATATATATATATATATATATATATATATATATATATATATATATATATATATATATATATATATATATATATATATATATATATATATATATATATATAAGAAGAGGATAACCCAAAACTTTAAGCATAAGTATGATAGTAAACAGAACTTGTTTATCTGAAAGAAAAACATTAATGCCACTTTTAAGATACCAAGGTATTAAAGTCATAAAAGTCTGTATTACAAATCAATCACATTAGCGTTAGAAACGCTCGGCACACATGTCTGCACTTATGCTAGGTTCACCTTTGGAAATGGAACAGTCTACGTGGGCAACTCAGTGCCCTCACTTAGTTTGTAGTACAGTATGTAACTACACACTCACCCTGGAATTAATCGTCCCAATTAAAACCACTGTTCCTCGCAGAGTTAAACAGTAGGGTTAACGACGCGACCCACTGCTACCACAGATCTCTTTAGTTCCTCTACTTGCTTCGCATAGTGGCGAAAGAACACTCTGGAAGACTTCCAGCCAGTGTATGAACGGAGATGTTCAAAATCCATACAATTAAAGAAATTTAAGGATGAGGCAACTTTCCTCGGATCGTGACCTGCGGGTGTACTGTCAGGATCCGCTCTGCGAATAAAATATGTGATTTTCGCTCTGAGTTCATTCAGAGATAAATTTGAGCCTGAAGTTTCTCCCCTGAATAGTTGACCACCCTTGAAGTCTGAAGTTCTATGAAGATAGACCTTTAGGCATTCTACTGGACATAGAGATGCATCTTCTTTCAGAGGGCAGATTCTCCAGGGACCCCACCTGCTGGTGGGTAACTCATTCTTGGCGAGAAACGTAGGATCCGGAAACAGGTTCAGTTCTCCCCCATCCAGGAACTGAACACGACCTGCCTCTCTCGAGAGGGCTACAATCTCCCTAGGAAAATAACTTTTTGTGTCAAATCCTTTAACGCACACTCCTCATTGCTCAACAGAGAAGCGAAATGAAGAACTTTGTCTAATGACCATGAAATGGGCTTTGGAGGTGCTGAAGGTCTGAGCCTAGCACAGGCTTTCGGAACTTTATTAAAGATCTCGTTACCTAGGTCGACCTGGAAGGCATATAGAATGGGTCTTGTCAAAGCAGACTTACACGCTGAAATCGTGTTAGCTGCCAACCCTTGACCATGGAGGTGGATGAAGAAAGATAAGCAGAAGTCTGTCGAGATCTCCTGCGGATTCTTTGCCTTGACAAAGGCCACCCATTTTCTCCAAGATGACTCATATTGCCTTCTAGTAGATTTGCACTTATATTCCTCTAGGAAGTCTATGCTGGCTTTCGAAATCCCGAAACGCTTTCTCACCGCTAGGGAGAGAAAATCATGAGCTGCAGGGTCCGGGTTTTCTGTAATGAAGCGCAGACAGTCGACTTCTGGACTCGCTGGGTCAGAACTGGATCTGGTAGCGGTACAAACTTCAGCCGTAGTTCCAATGCCAGGGGGAACCACACGCTGTTCGGCCACTTGTGGGCCACTATTGCCGCTACCCCCTTGAAGGATCTCAGTTTGTTGAGGAGCCTCAACAGAAGGTTGTGAGGAGGGAGCAGATAAATCCTGGACCATCTGTTCCAGTCGAGGGACATCGCGTCCACTGCTTCTGCTAAGGGGTCCTCGTACGGGGACACGTACAGGGGCAACTTCTTGTTGTCTTTCGTCGCAAAGAGGTCTATCTGCAGTTCTGGGACTTGATTCAGAATGAAGGAGAATGATCCTGCGTCTAAGGACTATTCCGACTCTATCAGTGTGAACCTGGATAGAGCGTCCGCTGTCACATTGCGGACTCCTTGAAGGTGAACTGCCGACAGGTACCACCACTCACCTGGTTGAGAGGTGGTGACCTCGATCCTTGTCGATTCAAGCATCTCACAACTACCTCGCTGTCCATCACCAACCTTATGTGGATCAAGTGACGCGGGGAGACTTTCTTTAAGGTAAGGAGCACTGACATAGCTTCTAGAAAGTTTATGTGAAAGGTCTTGAATAGCTTGGACCAAGTCCCCTGGACTTTTTTCCGATGAGAGTGACCTCCCCATCCCTCCTTCGAGGCATCTGAGTGAATCGTCACCGACGGGGGAGGTGGCTGAAGAAGAACCGACTTCTTTAGATGTCTGGCTTGGGACCAAGGCCTGAGAAGAGTACGTAGCCGAAGCGGAACTGGTCTTCTCAGATCTCTTCACGCGTTTGATGCATAACTTCTCCAAACTCCGGTTGCATCCTTTAGCTGTGCTCTTAGCACTGGGTCTGTCACCGAAGCAAACTGGAGAGAGCCCAGTACCCTCTCCGGTTCGCGTCTTGATATCCTTTCGGAATCTAGAAGTCTCTTGACAGAACCCGCTATCTTCTTCCTTTTCTTCGCCGGGATGGAGAAACGGTGTGACATTAGGTCCCAGTGGATTCTCAGCCACTGGAACTTTTGAGATGGAGAAAGTCGAGACTTTTTTCTGTTGATCTTGAAGCCTAGGTACTCTAGGAACTGGATCATTTGACTGGAACCTTGCAAGCATTCTGTCTCGGATGCTGCCAACACCAGCTAGTCGTCCAGGTAGGCTACTACCTGAATTCCCTTTAGGCGTAATTGTTTGAGAGCTACGCTCGCAAGCTTCGTGAAAATCCTTGGGGCTATATTTAGCCCGAATGGCATGGCTCTGAAGGCGTATGGTCTTCGTTGTAGCCTGAACCCTAGGTAGGGGGAGAGTCGACGGTTGATTGGAACGTGGCAATAGGCGTCTGACAAGTCTATAGAGACTGAATATGCCCTCTTGGGCAGTAAGGTCCTTATGTGTTGCAGTGTTAGCATCTTGAATTTGAAATTCACTATGAACTTGTTGAGTGGCGACAAGTCCAGAATGACTCTGAGCTTTTCCGAGTCTTTCTTGGGAACACAAAACAGCCTCCCTTGGAATTTGATGGACTTCACCCTTCGGATCACTTTTTTCTCCAACAGTTTTTGAACGTACTCCTCCAGAACGGGGGTGGAGTGTTGGAAAAACCGAGGGCACGGGGGTGGAGTGCTGTACCAGCTCCAGCCCAGTCCATTCTTGAGTAGGCTGTGGGCCCAGGGATCGAAGGTCCACCAATCCCGAAAATTCTGAAGTCTCCCTCCTACCGGCATCATCTCACTTGGACTGCCGTCCTGAGGTCTTGCCACCCTGACCGCGACCACCCCTGAATCCCCTTCCCCTTGAGGGGCGCCTAGACGAGCCCCTGGCTGCTCCTCTAGGCTTTGCTCGAAAGGAAGTAGACTTCCCTTCGAACGTTGGGGTGAATGCCGTAGACTGTGTCGAAACAGCCTGGGGTACCCACTGGAATGAGGTCGGGGTTTGTGCCACCATCTGGGGCACTGAAGGCAATGGCAATTGCAGTTGCTGTTGCTGTCTAAGAGGCTTGGCTGGCCGAGACGGTAGCCTAGTCCTCATAGTCTTCCTCTTTGGTTGAGGACCCTCACCCGGGGAAGACTTTCTTTTGATAGCCAGGCCCCACTTCTGGAGAAGGTTTCTATTTTCCAAGGCAGCCTTATCAACAACTTCTTTGACCAATTCGGTAGGGAAAAGGTCTTTGCCCCAAATGTTGGAGGAGATTAGTTTCCTTGGCTCGTGCCTCACCGTAGCCGAGGTGAACACGAACTCCCTACAAGCTCTCCTCGCCTTGACGAAGCCATAAAGATCCTTCGTCACTGTGGCCAGATGAGTCTTGGCCACTACCATGAACATTTCATAGACCTTGGGGTCACTTGCCAAGAGTAGTCTGAAGAGACATTGAGGCAGCCACTCTTTCTTTTGTCTCGAGCTCTCTCCGCAAAAGAAAGTCAGACAGCTTAGGGAGGTCCTCGCTGAACTGACATCCGGCAATATCAGCCTCCAACTTCCCAACTGAGAACGTAAGATGGACGTCCTTCCAGTCTTTGTGGTCCATAGGCAGGGCCAGCGACAAGGGTTTACACTCCTCCAGGGAGGGGCAAGGCTTGCTGGCCTCGACTGCTTTTAGTACAGCCGCAAACCATTTCTGTAAAAAGGGGAAGGCTCTAGCAGGAGAGGACACAAAGGAAGGGAGCTTCTTACTCAATGCAGCTACCTTTAAGATCGAAAAGACCCTCTCTTTCATCGAGGATGAAAGCAAAGCTTGAGCCTTAGCATGGTCCATCACTATGACCTCCTTCGGCTCTGTCTCCTCCTTTGAAGCTGGTTCCTACCTCAGCCGGACATAACAGTCCGGAAATGACGCCTTGCTGGGCCAGAATTCCACCTCCTCTAGGGGAACTGAACCCAACTTATCCGAGATGACGATCTTTCCAGTCGTAATCGGCATGTGCTCAGCATACCTCCATGGGTTAGCATCTGAGCACAAGGGAAGGTCTTTCACATTGAGCCTTTTCTGGGGCCCATGTGATGCTGCAAGGCTCTGCATCCGCAGTTCCATTGCAGCCGCCTTCTCCTGATTCTCCTTTTGCATTTGTTGGATCATTCCAACAATGGAGGAGAGGGCCTGTCCCAGCTCTACTGGGAGAGCGGACGATGTTGAGAGAATAGGCTCCGGGATCTGAACCGGAGTAGCCGACGCCTTGTCGGCCTCTTCCTCTACAACGTCTGGGGCTTGAACTTCATCCTGGGCTTCTGTAGGAGGTCCTCCTCCAGACGCTCGTCCACGTCAGACATCCTGTTATCCAACTGGATGTCTTGCATAGCGACCGCGACTTCAGCATCCACCTGGATCTGAACTTGGGGGATCTCCTCTTGAGGCTGGGGAATCACTGCATCAGCTGATGCCCTAGGGAAAAGATACGCCCTCATCTTCTCACTTGGAAGATAAGGTCCAGAGGTGTTCTTCTGGAAGCCCCTTACCCAGGTACGAAGCTTCTCCCTTGCTATATCCCATGATTCCGCCGTCCTAGGGGAATCAAAGGCCTCAGTAATCAGGTTAGTGCACACGGTACATACCTGAGGGTCCCAATACTGGAGATCACCCTTGGAGACAGCGCATGCTGCGTGCCTCCTACAAAACTCATGTCCGCAGAGGATCTTCCTGCGGACGTTGCAGAAAACACTTCCGCACTTCGGAGGGTCCTCCTGTAAAGAGAAGAAATTTCCATGAGTATCAAGTGAACTATGTATATGCATAGTTTAGCTTAACAATTCAGAAAGGAAAGGCACACACTTGTGTTTCCTTCACAACCAATTGTTGCAGCCTTCCAGATAATGAAATCGTATGGTTAATCTCTTCTAGAATAACCAATGAAAAGTTTCCAGAGGAAACAGGTGTAGCTCACACCTAAGCAATGATTTTAAAATCCTTGATAATAGACAAGAAAGAACTCACTTTCTTATCTGTAAGGCAACAGCAAAGGGCTGTGCAAGACAACACAAAAGTATTACAACACACAGTGCTGTACCAAAACTTATACTATAGTTTTCCTCTTACAGTATATGTTATACTGAAGAATACTGGTACAGCATAGAAGGTTATATGCCGACCGGCACTTGCCGGCCGGCACACACCATAACTAGCTTTAAAGTATACTACCTAACAGCTATAAGGCGGCAGAACGCTGGTTCAAATGCATGTGCCGGCCGGCAACAGCCAATGTCGGCCGGCAACTACACAAGGTAGTACCCGGCTGCCGGCCACACTCTTGGCGACCGGCA
>NC_090748.1:29920255-29930255 GCF_036898095.1 Palaemon carinicauda
GTACCCTGAAACTATGCTAGATGATGCACTAAGAACAGCAAAAAAGACTTTTCCGTAAAGATAAAAGTAAAAACTATTACAAACAAAATTTACTTGTACTGCCTTATTATAATTCTTTTAAAGAAATTCCTCAGCTGTTGAAAAATTTCATTGTAAATGTAGCATTTAAGAGTAACATACAATAAAAACAGCCTTAATAAGGAATTTTCTTGACATTACCTAAGGGATTTGTATATCGTATTCCATGCAATGATTGTGAAAAATTCTATATTGGTCAAACTGGTAAATCCCTAGAAAAGAGAATTGAACAACATTAGAAAAGTGTCAGATATGCTCAAGATAATAATGCACCCTTTGCTCACGTTAGAGATAAAAATCAAACTATTAATTGGTCGGGTGCAAAGAAATTGGTTTATTCAAATAACTTAGTGGAAAGAAACATCATAGAGTCCAGTTTCATAAAAAAAATCCTTTGAAAACAACTTGAATACTGTACATGGAATGTATAAACTCGACGCCTTTATATGTAAAGAGATTTATAAACAATATAATAAAACTTTAACCACTTAATGTAGAACTGAAGGTATTGTGAATAATTAACGTCGCTGTGAAATTAATACTTAGACCTAAGCTACCATTCATTAAAGGGTGCAATTATTTTATATAGTATGCATAAGTACTTGTGCATTGGCACTATATAGTGTTATGCTAGATATAAGTATTTATATATACGTGATTATATGTTTATGGTAATAATGTTGTATGTGCATATATATATATATATATATATATATATATATATATATATATATATATATATATATATATATATATATATATATATATATATATATATATATGTGTGTGTATATGTATGTATGTATGTATGTGTAAATATGTATATATGTATGTATATGTATATGTATATATGTATACATATGTATATGTATGTGCATGCGTGTTTATGTATATATATATATATATATATATATATATATATATATATATATATATATATATATATATATATATATATATATATATGTGTGTGTGTGTGTGTGTGTGTATGCATATATATATATATATATATATATATATATATATATATATATATATATATATATATATATATATATATGTTTATGTATGTGTATATATATGTATATATGTATATATATATATATATATATATATATATATATATATATATATATACATATATATTTTTGGGCTCAAGCCATGTCGTCCTGATGGAAGTTCCTATAGGGTAGCTTCCTAGGTTATATTACAACTACGGCGAAATTCCCAGAGAATTTACCTTAAGGTACCAGAATTCTAACTCCTGGAGCGAATATCCCTCATGAAAGGGATATCGCGACATACTAGAGGACGTATTCTTGACACGCCACATGGCAATCTGCACCCCAAACATAGATTACGTATCGAGGGGTCAATTGGCAAGAAATGAAATCGGGAAAGAAAAAGGGGGAGCCGCTCCCAAGGCTCCCTATTCTCCAGTTTTGTAAGCGTGCCTGGCGCCAATCCTGGCGCCATCTGTATTCCTTTTTGCGTAGCTTAACAACTCCGTTTTTTTTCCTGTGTTTCTCGCAAATCTTGGATTTATTCAGCTTTTCATGGCTTCTCCAACTTCGTCGGCCTCTGATAAGTTGAGTACCATTTCTTTTATGTATAAAATGTAGGTTCTTGGTAAATTTTTAAGTGATTAATAGGATTAATCTTTGTTACAAGAGCCGTAGCCTTCCGGAGGCGTCATGGACGCTGTTGCTCGCTAGGTATAAGTTTAGTTAGCCAGAGCGACATTCCCGGTTGTTTTGCTTTAATAAATTTTAGCTATTTAGCGTTACATAGGATTTCCTTTCGTGCTTTAGTATTATTTTGGCGAAGTATTTGCCAATTCTGGCCTACGCTAGGCCATGTAGCCTAGTCGTTTGGTCCTAGTACTTTCTGCATGTTTTGGTTTTCCGAGTGTATTAAAATTTTATTGAAGCTTTAGGCTGTTTTTTATACATTTAAGATTATGTTGAATATTTCCAAGATAGTATACGAGTGAGTTTCGGTGATTTAGGTAATCGATTCTCTTGGTGCCTAGGCTAAGTTGCTTATGGAGCCTTTGTATACTTTCTCATACTCCCCGGTTGCTTTCCTTTCTTCGGAAAAGTTATGCAATCCCTTTCCCTCTGTTTAAGCCTTGGGCTTATCCCTAAGTGGTTTATCTGAATTAACTTTCGATAAAACTATACTGGGGTGTTACTGTACCTTCCTGTTCCAGTAAGTCTGGTTTCAGAGTGGGACAGAACAACAGAGTTTTTAGTCTGAGTCTGTGTTCGTCTGGCTTGGGGTAGAGTCTCCCTCGCTGGCCTGACACAGATATAGGAGGCTTAGCCTCCTTAGGTCACTACCGAAGGTTTCTGTACGAGATGATTCCTTCTTTTGTGATCTAGCAGACTAGTCCTTGTTGCTGTTCTCGGTGGGAGGATAAGTTTCTTTCCCTGGGAGCAGCAACACCTTCCTTGCTTTGGTTCTTGGGAGCTGGCAGTATTGCTGGCCTCCCTCCTTGGATCTCCCTTAGGCTAAGATGAGTTTCCTTGGCTGCGGGTGATCCTTCACTAAAGCAAGGTTGGTAGGACCCTCTTTTGTCCCTTCCCCCTCTATCTCCGTAATGGCCTAGCCATTACAGTACTGTACGTCATTCTACATCTGGACCTAGGGTAGGTTAGGATGTGGAATTGACTCAGTCCCTTGCCGGCCGGCAGAGCTGCCGGCCGGCAAGGGTCTTCTGCTTTGAGTGCTGCCCGGACCTCCCTTGGTCCCTCATCCATGCCTGCCTGTAGAACCAGACGGCATTGGTCAGGAAGCCTGAATTAGATTCTCCCCTTCCTTATATGCACTCTTTCGGATTGCCGGGCTTGGAGGTAGTGTACGCTCTTATCCCGGCATCCATTCTGTTTTCTTCTAGTGCTGTACCCGACCCTGCTGCCGGCCTATGAGGCCGGCAGCCGGGCAGTCGTAGTCCTCTGGTTCTTTTGCTGCTGGCTGGCATCGGTTGTGTACCTTTGCCGGCCAGCTAATGTCAGCCCTTGTCTGCCGGTCGCCAAGAGTGTGGCCGGCAGCCGGGTACTACCTTGTGTAGTTGCCGGCCGACATTGGCTGTTGCCGGCCGGCACATGCATTTGAACCAGCGTTCTGCCGCCTTATAGCTGTTAGGTAGTATACTTTAAAGCTAGTTATGGTGTGTGCCGGCCGGCAAGTGCCGGTCGGCATATAACCTTCTATGCTGTACCAGTATTCTTCAGTATAACATATACTGTAAGAGGAAAACTATAGTATAAGTTTTGGTACAGCACTGTGTGTTGTAATACTTTTGTGTTGTCTTGCACAGCCCTTTGCTGTTGCCTTACAGATAAGAAAGTGAGTTCTTTCTTGTCTATTATCCAGGATTTTAAAATCATATCTTAGGTGTGAGCTACACCTGTTTCCTCTGGAAACTTTTCATTGGTTATTCTAGAAGAGATTAACCATACGATTTCATTATCTGGAAGGCTGCAACAATTGGTTGTGAAGGAAACACAAGTGTGTGTCTTTCCTTTCTGAATTGTTAAGCTAAACTATGCATATACATAGTTCACTTGATACTCATGGAAATTTCTTCTCTTTACAGGAGGACCCTCCGAAGTGCGGAAGTGTTTTCTGCAACGTCCGCAGGAAGATCCTCTGCGGACATGAGTTTTGTAGGAGGCACGCAGCATGCGCTGTCTCCAAGGGTGATCTCCAGTATTGGGACCCTCAGGTATGTACCGTGTGCACTAACCTGATTACTGAGGCCTTTGATTCCCCTAGGACGGCGGAATCATGGGATATAGCAAGGGAGAAGCTTCGTACCTGGGTAAGGGGCTTCCAGAAGAACACCTCTGGACCTTATCTTCCAAGTGAGAAGATGAGGGCGTATCTTTTCCCTAGGGCATCAGCTGATGCAGTGATTCCCCAGCCTCAAGAGGAGATCCCCCAAGTTCAGATCCAGGTGGATGCTGAAGTCGCGGTCGCTATGCAAGACATCCAGTTGGATGACAGGATGTCTGACGTGGACGAGCGTCTGGAGGAGCACCTCCTACAGAAGCCCAGGATGAAGTTCAAGCCCCAGACGTTGTAGAGGAAGAGGCCGACAAGGCGTCGGCTACTCCGGTTCAGATCCCGGAGCCTATTCTCTCAACATCGTCCGCTCTCCCAGTAGAGCTGGGACAGGCCCTCTCCTCCATTGTTGGAATGATCCAACAAATGCAAAAGGAGAATCAGGAGAAGGCGGCTGCAATGGAACTGTGGATGCAGAGCCTTGCAGCATCACATGGGCCCCAGAAAAGGCTCAATGTGAAAGACCTTCCCTTGTGCTCAGATGCTAACCCATGGAGGTATGCTGAGCACATGCCGATGACGACTGGAAAGATCGTCATCTCGGATAAGTTGGGTTCAGTTCCCCTAGAGGAGGTGGAATTCTGGCCCAGCAAGGCGTCATTTCCGGACTGTTATGTCCGGCTGAGGTAGGAACCAGCTTCAAAGGAGGAGACAGAGCCGAAGGAGGTCATAGTGATGGACCATGCTAAGGCTCAAGCTTTGCTTTCATCCTCGATGAAAGAGAGGGTCTTTTCGAACTTAAAGGTAGCTGCATTGAGTAAGAAGCTCCCTTCCTTTGTGTCCTCTCCTGCTAGAGCCTTCCCCTTTTTACAGAAATGGTTTGCGGCTGTACTAAAAGCAGTCGAGGCCAGCAAGCCTTGCCCCTCCCTGGAGGAGTGTAAACCCTTGTCGCTGGCCCTGCCTATGGACCACAAAGACTGGAAGGACGTCCATCTTACGTTCTCAGTTGGGAAGTTGGAGGCTGATATTGCCGGATGTCAGTTCAGCGAGGACCTCCCTAAGCTGTCTGACTTTCTTTTGCGGAGAGAGCTCGAGACAAAAGAAAGACTGGCTGCCTCAATGTCTCTTCAGACTACTCTTGGCAAGTGACCCCAAGGTCTATGAAATGTTCATGGTAGTGGCCAAGACTCATCTGGCCACAGTGACGAAGGATCTTTATGGCTTCGTCAAGGCGAGGAGAGCTTGTAGGGAGTTCGTGTTCACCTCGGCTACGGTGAGGCACGAGCCAAGGAAACTAATCTCCTCCAACATTTGGGGCAAAGACCTTTTCCCTACCGAATTGGTCAAAGAAGTTGTTGATAAGGCTGCCTTGGAAAATAGAAACCTTCTCCAAAAGTGGGGCCTGGCTATCAAAAGAAAGTCTTCCCCGGGTGAGGGTCCTCAACCAAAGAGGAAGACTATGAGGACTAGGCTACCGTCTCGGCCAGCCAAGCCTCTTAGACAGCAACAGCAACTGCAATTGCCATTGCCTTCAGTGCCCCAGATGGTGGCACAAACCCCGACCTCATTCCAGTGGGTACCCCAGGCTGTTTCGACACAGTCTACGGCATTCACCCCAACGTTCGAAGGGAAGTCTACTTCCTTTCGAGCAAAGCCTAGAGGAGCAGCCAGGGGCTCGTCTAGGCGCCCCTCAAGGGGAAGGGGATTCAGGGGTGGTCGCGGTCAGGGTGGCAAGACCTCAGGACGGCAGTCCAAGTGAGATGATGCCGGTAGGAGGGAGACTTCAGAATTTTCGGGATTGGTGGACCTTCGATCCCTGGGCCCACAGCCTACTCAAGAATGGACTGGGCTGGAGCTGGTACAGCACTCCACCCCCGTGCCCTCGGTTTTTCCAACACTCCACCCCCGTTCTGGAGGAGTACGTTCAAAAACTGTTGGAGAAAAAAGTGATCCGAAGGGTGAAGTCCATCAAATTCCAAGGGAGGCTGTTTTGTGTTCCCAAGAAAGACTCGGAAAAGCTCAGAGTCATTCTGGACTTGTCGCCACTCAACAAGTTCATAGTGAATTTCAAATTCAAGATGCTAACACTGCAACACATAAGGACCTTACTGCCCAAGAGGGCATATTCAGTCTCTATAGACTTGTCAGACGCCTATTGCCACGTTCCAATCAACCGTCGACTCTCCCCCTACCTAGGGTTCAGGCTACAACGAAGACCATACGCCTTCAGAGCCATGCCATTCGGGCTAAATATAGCCCCAAGGATTTTCACGAAGCTTGCGAGCGTAGCTCTCAAACAATTACGCCTAAAGGGAATTCAGGTAGTAGCCTACCTGGACGACTAGCTGGTGTTGGCAGCATCCGAGACAGAATGCTTGCAAGGTTCCAGTCAAATGATCCAGTTCCTAGAGTACCTAGGCTTCAAGATCAACAGAAAAAAGTCTCGACTTTCTCCATCTCAAAAGTTCCAGTGGCTGAGAATCCACTGGGACCTAATGTCACACCGTTTCTCCATCCCGGCGAAGAAAAGGAAGAAGATAGCGGGTTCTGTCAAGAGACTTCTAGATTCCGAAAGGATATCAAGACGCGAACCGGAGAGGGTACTGGGCTCTCTCCAGTTTGCTTCGGTGACAGACCCAGTGCTAAGAGCACAGCTAAAGGATGCAACCGGAGTTTGGAGAAGTTATGCATCAAACGCGTGAAGAGATCTGAGAAGACCAGTTCCGCTTCGGCTACGTACTCTTCTCAGGCCTTGGTCCCAAGCCAGACATCTAAAGAAGTCGGTTCTTCTTCAGCCACCTCCCCCGTCGGTGACGATTCACTCAGATGCCTCGAAGGAGGGATGGGGAGGTCACTCTCATCGGAAAAAAGTCCAGGGGACTTGGTCCAAGCTATTCAAGACCTTTCACATAAACTTTCTAGAAGCTATGTCAGTGCTCCTTACCTTAAAGAAAGTCTCCCCGCGTCACTTGATCCACATAAGGTTGGTGATGGACAGCGAGGTAGTTGTGAGATGCTTGAATCGACAAGGATCGAGGTCACCACCTCTCAACCAGGTGAGTGGTGGTACCTGTCGGCAGTTCACCTTCAAGGAGTCCGCAATGTGACAGCGGACGCTCTATCCAGGTTCACACTGATAGAGTCGGAATGGTCCTTAGACGTAGGATCATTCTCCTTCATTCTGAATCAAGTCCCAGAACTGCAGATAGACCTCTTTGCGACGAAAGACAACAAGAAGTTGCCCCTGTACGTGTCCCCGTACGAGGACCCCTTAGCAGAAGCAGTGGACGCGATGTCCCTCGACTGGAACAGATGGTCCAGGATTTATCTGCTCCCTCCTCACAACCTCCTGTTGAGGCTCCTCAACAAACTGAGATCCTTCAAGGGGGTAGCGGCAATAGTGGCCCACAAGTGGCCGAACAGCGTGTGGTTCCCCCTGGCATTGGAACTACGGCTGAAGTTTGTACCGCTACCAGATCCAGTTCTGACCCAGCGAGTCCAGAAGTCGACTGTCTGCGCTTCATTACAGAAAACCCGGACCCTGCAGCTCATGATTTTCTCTCCCTAGCGGTGAGAAAGCGTTTCGGGATTTCGAAAGCCAGCATAGACTTCCTAGAGGAATATAAGTGCAAATCTACTAGAAGGCAATATGAGTCATCTTGGAGAAAATGGGTGGCCTTTGTCAAGGCAAAGAATCCGCAGGAGATCTCGACAGACTTCTGCTTATCTTTCTTCATCCACCTCCATGGTCAAGGGTTGGCAGCTAACACGATTTCAGCGTGTAAGTCTGCTTTGACAAGACCCATTCTATATGCCTTCCAGGTCGACTTAGGTAACGAGATCTTTAATAAAGTTCCGAAAGCCTGTGCTAGGCTCAGACCTTCAGCACCTCCAAAGCCCATTTCATGGTCTTTAGACAAAGTTCTTCATTTCGCTTCTCTGTTGAGCAATGAGGAGTGTGCGTTAAAGGATTTGACACAAAAAGTTATTTTCCTAGGGAGATTGTAGCCCTCTCGAGAGAGGCAGGTCGTGTTCAGTTCCTGGATGGGGGAGAACTGAACCTGTTTCCGGATCCTACGTTTCTCGCCAAGAATGAGTTACCCACCAGCAGGTGGGGTCCCTGGAGAATCTGCCCTCTGAAAGAAGATGCATCTCTATGTCCAGTAGAATGCCTAAAGGTCTATCTTCATAGAACTTCAGACTTCAAGGGTGGTCAACTATTCAGGGGAGAAACTTCAGGCTCAAATTTATCTCTGAATGAACTCAGAGCGAAAATCACATATTTTATTCGCAGAGCGGATCCTGACAGTACACCCGCAGGTCACGATCCGAGGAAAGTTGCCTCATCCTTAAATTTCTTTAATTGTATGGATTTTGAACATCTCCGTTCATACACTGGCTGGAAGTCTTCCAGAGTGTTCTTTCGCCACTATGCGAAGCAAGTAGAGGAACTAAAGAGATCTGTGGTAGCAGTGGGTCGCGTCGTTAACCCTACTGTTTAACTCTGCGAGGAACAGTGGTTTTAATTGGGACGATTAATTCCAGGGTGAGTGTGTAGTTACATACTGTACTACAAACTAAGTGAGGGCACTGAGTTGCCCACGTAGACTGTTCCATTTCCAAAGGTGAACCTAGCATAAGTGCAGACATGTGTGCCGAGCGTTTCTAACGCTAATGTGATTCATTTGTAATACAGACTTTTATGACTTTAATACCTTGGTATCTTAAAAGTGGCATTAATGTTTTTCTTTCAGATAAACAAGTTCTGTTTACTATCATACTTATGCTTAAAGTTTTGGGTTATCCTCTTCTATATATATATATATATATATATATATATATATATATATATATATATATATATATATATATATATATATATATATATATATATATATATATATATATATATATATATATATATATATATATATATATATATATATATATAATTGTTGATAACCTGTCTATTATTGTCTGTCAATAAACTTGTTCTTGAGAACCTTGCGTCTCCTTCACCTATGTCAATTTATTGGTATAATTGAACATTCATTCTATGTACTTTATCTGGGATAATTCTAATAGAATTGTACCTTTATGCAAGCTATGTTGCATTGGTTTATGCTTTCCCTTAACGGGAGGACTCCGTACCATAAGGGGACGGTGGCGGTTTTACAAGTTTCCTCTTATGCGGATATAAACCTTTGTCCAATACAAGTATTGTGCGGAGAACTGGTCGATATTTCATATTGACGCAGTGGTTCTTTACAAACTATGCTTTACTTAATAGAGGGTGAGACCACTATATTAGCTTGCCTGGTATTCATACATAGGTATATGTACTCTTCGAGACTTTTCCAGAGTCTAGTAGGACTCTTCCCTGTAGGGGGCAGGAAGCTCTAACATGGTTTATAGTTAGTTGAAAAGATGTATAACGGTAACATCTTAGGTCTCTAGGTCTAGTCGACTGGGGAAAAATTACCTCCGGGGAGTACGGCACGTTCTGAGAATCCACAGATACAGTAATGCTCTGGTATACTTCCATCAGGACGATATGGCTTGAGCCCAAAAAACGGATTTTGAGTGAAGTGAAAAATCTATTTTTGGGTGAGATGGCCATGTCGTCCTGATGGACCCGCCCGTCCCTTTCTATGCAAGGGCTGTAGGACCCCTCCCTACATACGGTATCTGTAGCACCTCGTGTACGCTACAAGGAATACAGATGGCGCCAGGATTGGCGCCAGGAACGCTTAGGAAACTGGAGAATAGGGAGCCTTGGGAGCGGCTCCCCTTTTTTAGTTCCCGATTTCGTTTCTTGCCAATTGACCCCTCGATACGTAATCTCTGTTTGGGGTGCAGATTGCCATGTAGCGTGTCAAGAATACGTCCTCTGATATGTCGCGATATCCCTTTCATGAGGGATATTCGCTCCAGGAGTTAGAATTCTGGTACCTTAAGGTAAATTTTCGAGGAATATCGCCGTAGTTGTAATATACCCTAGGAAGCTACCCTATAAGAACTTCCATCAGGACGACATGGCCATCTCACCCAAAAATAGATTTTTCGCTTCGTTCAAAATCCGTTATATATATATGTATGTATATATATATATATATATATATATATATATATA
>NC_090748.1:29935255-29937755 GCF_036898095.1 Palaemon carinicauda
TCTGCCTCGTAAGTCTTATCTTGCAAGTCGTCGGATATCATCTCTGCAACTTTTAGTGTCGATGCAAGCGAACTCTCTGTATTAAAAGTAAAGTGTCTTCTATGCATTTCATTTAATGAAACAGCAAACCTTGAAATGGCGCTCTTTAAGCTAGTGACGTCATTCTCTGGGTGAAAAATTGCTTGCATGTGTACTTCAACAACTACATTACTTGATGTAATAAAAACGTCTTCTTGTCTCTCTACTGTAGTGCCATATATAAAATCTATACTTTTAGTTTTAGAGCTCTTCCCACACGAGAAAATTGTCTGAGCGAACAATATCACTCCTAACAATAAAAACTTCATCTTGGAAACCTATAATAAGAAAAATATATGTAATTACTCCTGTATTAAGAAGAAAAAAATGTTAACATATAAACTTCATAGATAAAGAACAAAAAAAATTCCCTCACTTCTTTCTCTCTTATTTTAATTTCTTATGTGAGCCAATGGTACAATTCTTTCATCAGTAGGCTGGGATACGTTTTGAACTCTAAATCTATTGGCCTTTAATGTTTCCAAAATGCTAAATGGGCCCTCAAACTTAGGTGTAGTTTATAATTGAGTCCTTTCCTTTACGTATATCTACCTGTATGTATACATTATAATCCACGGTATATGTTTTAGTTGGCTTCGCTATTTTATCAGGATTCCTTTTCATTATGATTTGTGATTCTTCTAAAGTTTTTTGAAGGATATCAAAATGACTTTTGCTTGGATTTATACATTCTTTTAAAGGATTTGATAAATTAGTTGTAGGCGTTAATACATGGAAAGGCGTTCTAACTGGGGTACAATACAATGCCTCGTGCGGCGACATTTTAATTGATATATGATATGAGTGATTCAGAGTACTTAGTACCGCAGGTATTGCAATATCCCAGTTGGGGTCTGATCCCCCTAGTGTTAATCTTATTATGTTTGAAACCTTCCTATTCGCTCTTTCCACTAGCCCATTCGACTCTGGGTGATAGATCATGGTATTGATTTTCTTTATGCTAAGGAATTCACACAATGAGGTTAGAAAGGGATTATTAAATTCTCCACCCGAGTCTGAGATTATCATGTGTGGAATTCCATGTTTACAAATGTAACACTCGTGAAACTTCCTAGCGCATTCAATCGCAGTTTCAGTTTTAAGCGCTATTAGTTCCGTATACAGGTCAAAGCATATACAATTACTAAGAGGTGCTTATTTCCTCTGTCTGACTCGTAAAATCCGGTTAATAAATCTAAATGTATCCTTTCAAAGGGTTGATTGGGCACGGGATAAGCCCCTAGGCTGACCAGTGTTTTCGTATGCCCTTTGTTTTCCTGACATGTGCGACAATTAGCTATGTGTTTTTTTATATCTTATCTGTAAGCATCGTATGCAAATAAAACAATGATTTGGCTTTCTGTGACATTAATGAGAGCCCCGGGTGTCCATGCAATGGATTTGCATGCAACCAATTTAGGACAGTGGATATAAGTGAGATTGGTACCGCTACCTGGTCGTTAGTCACATGTGGTGTATTGTGGGTTTTCCTTGTCACGGATCTACACAGAATATTGTCTTTGATTATATAATTTTGCTGCGTATACCTTATATATTCCCTTTCCTTACGATTTCCTTCCAAAGCATTTATAATTTTTTCTAATTTCTGATCTTTTCTTTGCTCAGTCCGTAATAATTCAGCACTCCTGCCCAGATCTTCTTGTTCAGATAAATGTGGTAAATGTGGTAAGAGTAAGGTTATGAGATGTATGAAAAGGGAAGGTGGTGCAAGGTTAAATGACATGTTGAATGGAGAGTTACTCGAGGAGGTGGATCAGTTCAAGTACTTGGGGTCTGTTGTTGCAGCAAATGGTGGAGTGGAAGCAGATGTACGTCAGAGAGTGAATGAAGGTTGCAAAGTGTTGGGGGCAGTTAAGGGAGTAGTAAAAAATAGAGGGTTGGGCATGAATGTAAAGAGAGTTCTATATGAGAAAGTGATTGTACCAACTGTGATGTATGGATTGGAGTTGTGGGGAATGAAAGTGATGGAGAGAGAGAAATTGAATGTGTTTGAGATGAAGTGTGTAAGGAGTATGGCTGGTGTATCTCGAGTAGATAAGGTTAGGAACGAAGTGGTGAGAGTAAGAACGGGTGTAAGAAATGAGTTAGCAGCTAGAATGGATATGAATGTGTTGAGGTGGTTTGGCCATGTTGAGAAAATTAAAAATGGCTGTCTGCTAAAGAAGGTGATGAATGCAAGAGTTGATGGGAGAAGTACAAGAGGAAGGCAAAGGTTTGGGTGGATGGAAGGAGTGAAGGAAGCTCTGGGTGATAGGAGGATAGATGTCAGAGAGGCAACAGAGCGTGCTAGAAATAGAAATGAATGGCTAGCGATTGTGACGCAGTTCCGGTAGGCCCTGCTGCTTCCGCCTAAGCCTTAGATGACCGCGAAGGTAGCAGCAGTAGGGGATTCAGCATTATG
>NC_090748.1:29940255-29955255 GCF_036898095.1 Palaemon carinicauda
GGAGAACCATTGTTTAAATTTAATTTCGTAAATGAGGAAATGGCAGAAGCTCTACCAATAGAGAGGTCTGTCAGTATGCAAATCATTTTAAAATTTAGTACAGCAGTAACCACGGCCCATATCATCATGTTACTATAGGTATTTTATCGATTGATGAGGACAGAATTATTTACGGTGATGTGAGGGCTTAGGACTGATAGATGCAAGAGAGCAGGATAGAGTTATATGAGTGAGGGTGGACAAACTAGGGAAATACCTAGGTATATTTTCTCCTGATCATATGAGAGGTATAAACAATTGGGTCGTACAGGGAAGAGGCTATTACCATCGCAAATACATTTGAAACCTCTTCAAATATTGATAGCATGGGAGACTGGGTGTGCTTTTATGTAGCTAAGTCACCTGAACATTATATAATATTCTTTATAGATATGGTGTTAGCCAAGAGATATACAGTAAGCACTTCATGACTTTATTCAGGAGGAATAAATCCTTTGAATTATTCAAATTCATGACACCAATACAACCAGATTCATCGTAAAAGTGCGAGTTATATGTTTATTCTTCATAAATTCGGTTACTCATTATGGGGTATGGCATAAGATACAGAAAGTAAAGACCATGTTTTCCCCCCAGTATTTTAAGGCTGAATGTTGGAAGGTAGCTAATTATTATTTCACTTGCTTGATGAAGAGACGCTGCTCTGAGTGGAAAGAGGGGGGGGGGGGGGTAGGAAAAGAGAGCGATTACATATGAAGAATGCATCAGAATGAGGGATACCTATGAACATTCCTGATCTAATTATTAAAAATAGTCATGATAGGGGATATCCCACTTTTGCACAAGATAATATCTATTTTTTTTTCATTTATTAATTAGGAACGGGAATTATCCATGGGATTAATCTATTCCTTAGTGGAGGTGTCGTCATAAGTTTAATAAGTTATATGTTTTATACCTTATCAGGCTTCCAACTGGACCATATATCTCAGCAGTGGAGGATGAAAACTAATAAATGTAAAGCGTGGAGCGCAGTGAGGTTGGGATTGGAGAGAGCTATGATAACCTTCAAGAAGTTCACAAGAATGACATTAGAAGCATTCTTACAAATCCGATTAAAATTTGTATGATAGGAGAAATGAGAAATACGTGCATATAAAAATATCAGTCTAGTTGTATAATATAAATAAAATACTGCTTTTAAAAAATTACTTTCACTATCCAATGTTATCGTATCAAGTATCATGGCTTATCATCATCACGAGACATTCCTACATCTGTTTATTCAGGTGTTATTGTATCAAATAAAGATAATAGGATAAGCTAAATAAATTTACCAACACTCCTAACAATAATAATAATAATAATAATAATAATAATAATAATAATAATAATAATAATAAATATTGTAATAATTTTATTAACAATAATTTCAAAACATAATAAATTTAATAATTGCCATAGTAACTATTTGAGTTTGAGTGATGGAATCGTATTATTATTATTATTATTATTATTATTATTATTATTATTATTATTATTATTATTATTATTATTATTATTATTATTATTATTATTATTGTACTGGGTTGTTCAATAGGATAAGCAAATAAATTTACCAACGCTTCTAACAACAACAACAATAATAATAATAATAATAATAATAATAATAATAATAATAATAATAATAATAATAATAATAATAATAATAATAATAATAATGAATATTGTAATAATTTTATTAACAATAATTTCAAAACATTACGATAAATTTAATAATATCCTTAATAACCATTTAAGTTTGAATGATGGACTCGTATTATTATTATTATTATTATTATTATTATTATTATTATTATTATTATTATTATTATTATTATTATTATTATTATTGGACTGGGTTTTTCAAGGATAGACATTAGTCGTAGCAGTTGTTCATTGTTAACAAGAAATTTCAACCAGAAATATATATTCCAGGTAATAAAAAGTAATAAAATGCCACCAGCTATACAAATCTTGAATTCCCACTAATAATTATAATGAATATTGTAATAAACAATAATTTCAAAATATAACGAATACTTTAATAATTTCCATGATAACTATTTAAGATTGAATCAAAGAGTCGTAGTTAGGTATTATTTCACTCACTTGATGAGTGAGCTTAGGTTAGGTTAGGTTAAGTTAGGCTTAAGATTGAACGGTTAGGTTAGGCTTAATATTGAATGGTTAGGTTAGGTTAGGTTAGGTTGGGTTAGGTTGGGTTAGGTCAGGTTGGGATAGTTTGGTTAGGTTATGTTAGTTAGGGTAGGTTAGGTTAAGTTAGGTTAGAGAGAGAGAGAGAGAGAGAGAGAGAGAGAGAGAGAGAGAGAGAGAGAGAGAGGGGGGGGGGTGGAGATACGTTAGGGGTAGCCAATGAGGTTAAGAGATGAGTGGAGTTAGGTTAGGGGTAGCCAATGAGGTTAAGGGAAGGGCTGGAGTTAGGTCAGGGTGGCACCCTTATGGCTCGGTTTAAACTGGTCCTTATGGACCAATTCTGGTTTGAACTGGTCCTTATGGATCCAAAACAAGGTGTTTACACTAATTATATATATATATATATATATATATATATATAATATATATATATATATATATATATATATATATATATATATATATATATATATATATATATATATACAGTTTATATATATACAGTTTATATATATATATATATATATATATATATATATATATATATATATATATATATATATGTATATATATATATATATATATATATATATATATATATATATATATATATATATATATATATACGTGTGTGTGTGTGTGTGTGTGTGTATGTGTGTGTGAAACCACACAGAATATCCCTCTGGTGTTTTTGTATATTCTAATGTGAGAATATCATTATCATTATGATTAAGCTGTCAATAAACGTTTCAGTTCTTCATGAATGAAGTTAACGATAACATCTTTGATGAGCTAGTTACCCATCAAATCTTAACGCAGTCGCAATAAAGGAGTTACCCTTTAAATCTGTTTTCTCTTCAAGAATCCCCGCCCTAATTCGCACTCCAATTTGGGGAACAAAAATTTCGCCTCACGGGCGCCTTTAGGAGTGGTCCTTAGTCCCAGGAGAACCTTGGGAAAATGGTCAAGTCAGTTTGAGCGTCCTTGGCACCTGGGTTGTTGACTCATTAGCGGCAATTTGAATGAATTACTATCAATCGTATCACCTGGTAGGTCGGGAAGTTGGGCAAAACTCGCTGGTAAATCCTGCAGATTTGCAGTTAGGTTCTGACTTCTTTTATGGCTTCTGGTGAAATGGTTGGAAGCGACCCGGCCTTTTATTAGAAGGGGATAAAGTTCGATCCGAAGTATGAGGTAGAAATTAATTTCTATTTGAGCACGATATTGTGTTGATATTTATCCATATTGACTCCTTAGGGGTAATTTGAATGAATTACTATCAATCGTGTCACCTGGTAGGCCGGGAAGTCGGGGAGAACTCGTTGGTAAAGAGACTGATGTCTCGCCAGGTGAATCCTGAACTGCAGATTTACAGTTAGGTCCCGACTTCTTTAATGGCTTCTTGTGGTATGGTTGGAATCGACCTGGCCTTTCATTAGAGGGGCTAGGGTTCAAACCCAAGTAGGAGGTAAAAATTTATTTCTATATATATATATATATATATATATATATATATATATATATATATATACATACATATATATATATATATATATATATATATATATATATACATATATATGTATATATATATATATATATATATATATATATATATATATATATATATATATATATATATATATATATATATATATGTGTGTGTGTGTGTGTGTGTGTGTGTGTGTGCAGATACATGTATATATATATATATATATATATATATATATATATATATATATATATATATATATATATATATATATATAGAGAGAGAGAGAGAGAGAGAGAGAGAGAGAGAGAGAGAGAGAGAGAGAGAGAGAGAGAGAGAGAGAGAGAGAGAGAGAGAGTTTTATACCATATTCATCGACGTTGAAAATCGATTGAAGTCAGAAACTGAATTCAAATCTAACATTATCCTATATCATGTATTTATTCTTTTATTCCAATGTCAACCTTAATGATGAAACCGTTGAATAATCACATGAAAATATCATACTTGTTTGACACTTTAGTGGCCTATAAACACGATATATATATATATATATATTATATATATATACATATATATATATATATATATATATATATATATATATATATATATATATATATATATATATATATATATATATATATATATATATATATATATATGTTTTATAGCCACGAAAGGAAAAATGAAAAAGACTTGATTGGAGTTAGTACTTTCATCCACTCAGGACATCAGCTTTAGTGATTTCTACACATAATGGACGCCACGCGAAACTTTTGCCTCGTTTTCCCCTTCCTATCTTATCTCTTAAAGGACTTTCAAAACTCCCTGGTGAAAGCCCATTCTACTAGACTCCGACGAAAATTTCTGCATCGTTGTTTAGAGGAACATGTGATCCCCAAAACGTTACTCCCAGCTCTACTAAGAAAAAATATCGACCACCCATTTAGTGATTTTAGTGTTCTATCCCTGAAGAAACATCTGGAAACTATAAGAAGGTCAGAACAACAATTATTTAAGCAGTTACGCAAGACTAAATTTGATTTTATGCGTGATGTTCCTCTTGACTGGAGAACACCCGTATTAAACGTGATCTACTCCGGACTTAGAGAGAAATTACAAGTTTTAAGCGTTCATTTGGAAAATAAATTGAATAGACTAATACAGGGTAGTGATTGGAACAAGAATTTTCAACGAAATTGTGTTATAAATTTGTCTGATAAACCTGTATCAAGTGAAGTAAAAAAAGGCCTTGGGGTATGGTTTATCATTCGCAGTAAATAAAAAACCTAATAGTGTAGAAATTGCCTCTGCCTTTGTAAAATTGGAAAAAAACTAAGAAAATTCCCCAGTGTAACATCGACATTGCTAAAGGGCTTATTCATTCGGTGATGGGATATGCAAACACCTGCAATTTCCCTAAACGGTTTTAACAGCCTTAAAATCGTTGAAAAATTACTGTGAATTACATATTACAAAAGCAGACAAAGCTAATGTATTAGTTATTATGAACAAAACAACTTATTTAGAAAAGATGTATGTACTTTTATCTCATGTTTCCACTTACATAAAATTAGGAGTTAATTTCTTAGACGATGTCATCAAAGATTTTAATAAAAACTTAAAATCTATCTTAAAACAAGAAAAATCCTTAATTAATGCCTTTATCTCTACTGGTCTGTCTTTGCCTTATTTATATGGTTTAATTAAAACCCCAAAAAACAGGATGTCCAATCAGACCAATTATCAGTGCTACAGGATCTATTAACTATAAATTATCAAAATATTTAGTCAAATTACTTTCCCCGATCTTAGGATCTATTTCAACCTCTCATATAAAAAGTTCTGTTGATCTTTGCAAAAAATTACAAAAAGTTAACCTTACGTCTAGACATAGATTAGTAAGTTTTGATGTAACTTCATTGTTTGCCAAAGTTACGGTTGATGACTTATTGGATTTCCTGTCGGGTATTTTAGATGCGTATGATTTACCTTTATCAACCCATACTATTATTGAGCTCATTTGTTTGTGCATTAAAAAGTGTAACTTTAGTTTTAATGGAGATTTCTATGAACAGGTTTTTGGTATGGCTATGGGTAATCCTTTGTCCCCACTTTTATCCAACATATATATGGAATTTTTTGAATCTAGATTAATCCCTTCAGTATGGTCTTCCCAAATTGTGTGGTATCGATATGTTGATGATGTTCTAGGTATTTTAGAAGAAAATTTTAATCTTGAGGGCTTTGTTTCAATCATTAATTCATTAGTACCATCAATAAAATTCACTATAGAAAATGAAGAAAATAACCGTATCCCATTTTTAGACGTTTTAATAGTTAGAGAAACAGATAAATTTAAGTTTTCCATATATAGAAAGCCTACAAATAATTTTACATATGTACATTTTTACTCCGGTTACTCTAAAAATATTAAGCATTCAGTTTTTTCCTCCATGTACCTTAGGGCATTGAGAATTTGTAGCCCAGATTACATTGAGGAGGAGTTCACTAAAATAGAAAAAATTCCAACAGATCTTTGTTATCCAAAATATTTCTTAGAAAAATGTATGAATAAGGCTAAGAAAACATTTTATAGTGTCCAATTAGAGAGGAAGGAAACAATTGATAATATGCTTTGTTTGCCATTTCATGTTTGTTTTTTTAGATGTTATACCCCTTTTGAAAAAAACTAGACATTGCTGTAGTGTTTAAATATAATTGTACATTAAAAAACATGTTAATTAAGAACAGTTCTGGAAATGATAATAATGTAATATATAGCATTCCTTGTTCAGAGTGTAACCTATTTTATGTTGGCCAAACATCAAAAAGTATACCAGTCAGATTAAAACAGCATCAGGTGGCCGTCTCCACGGGTTCTCTTGATAATGCCTTGGCCTCCCACTGGTTAGGGTCAAGTCACAGAATTGGTTGGTCAAAGACGGAAAAAGTAATCCATGTAAATGACTATTTCCAAAGAAATATTGTTGAATCATTTTTAATCTCCTGTACTCAAGGTAGAAATTTGAATCTAAGCCCTGGTCTGTTTTCCATTAATCCAGTATTATCCTTTTATCTAAAATCTGACTTCTCCGGAATTATTAAGAAACTGACAGCTGTTGGATCCCCTTCTCCAGTATAAATACGATGTCTTTGTATATGTATTCTCATTGTTGAGTTTGATAATGTCCTGAGTGGATGAAAGTACTAACTCCAATCAAGTCTTTTTCATTTTTCCTTTCGAGGCTATAATACATTTAATATTCATCACGTGTCAGCTTTTGTGATTTCTACACACACACACACACTATATATATATATATATATATATATATATATATATATATATATATATATATATATATATATATATATATATATATATATATCTATATATATATATATATATATCTATATATATATATATATATATATATATTTATATATATATATGTATATATATATATATATATATATATATATATATATATATATATATATATATATATATATATATATATATATATATATATATAGACCATATTCATCGACGTTGAAAATCGATTGAAGTCAGAAACTGAATTCAACTCTAACATTATCCTATATCATGTATTTATTCTTTTATGCCAATGTCAACCTTAATGAAGAAACCTTTGAATAATCACATGAAAATATCATCCTTGTTTGACACTTTATTGGCCTATATATATACATATACACATATATACATACATACATACATACATACATACATACATACATATTTACATACATACATACATACATATTTACATACATACATACATATATATATATATATATATATATATATATATATATATATATATATATATATATATATATATATATATGTCGCATTCAGGTTCAGTAATTGACAGGTGTAAAAATAAAATAAGACTATTCTGCTCAATTTCGCTATTCAAGTATAGCTTTTATTAACTCTTCAATATATAAGTCACAAACCGCAGCATACACTGCTCAATAACGCTCTACTGAGCAAAATTTCTTAAGCACTATAATAGTTCAGAGTATAATAATAATAACCCCCTCGCACTTCCAGTCTTAAACTGGGAGAGAGAGAAATCCCTTTATAACATGTGCGTTAGAAGCACCCACTGGTTGTGTCTCTCCCTAAAACAAAGGTTTGGATGTCGCCTCGGCTCGTTTCCAAGGACTCCGCAAAAGCACAAATTCTATAACCATAAATATGCATTCATGAATAGCTGGGCGACATCTGTTGTGAAGGACTTAATGTACATATTACAAATTAAAATAAAGAAAGTAGCGTTAGCTAGTAACAATAGAACAAGCACACAAGTTTTAATCTCATTATTTCCAGTAAACAACAGTTAACTACTTTAACATGAAAAACGATAGAATAAGACCGTGTATAAACAATAATTATAACAAACTAAATAAAAATAAAATGCTTATGATACACAAAATCCTTCTACATTAATATAATACAGGGCTGATATATTGATTTGTGACAATATACATCTATACAGTATATATATATATATATATATATATATATATATATATATATATATATATATATATATATATATATATATATATATATATGTATATATATATATATATATATATATATATATATATATGTATATATATATATATATATATATATATATATATATATATATATATATATATATATATATATATATATATATACTAGTATGTGAGAAGGAATACATATACAAATATCTATAATTTCTGCCTTGTAACTGGTGATCAGTAACTGGACTCTCTCACTTCATCTGGAACAAAATAACCCAATGTATAACCCATTCTTGTTGTTTGTACAAATGAATCTCTGAAGCGTTTGGTGGAAGGCTAAAAAACACTTGGAAAAGGAGCAAATCTCTACAAGCAGTTTCAGGACGAGTGGCGTAACAACATCATTACAGCTAATGGCAAAAGAGAGTTATAAAAGCAATAATAACATGTATTTAATGGATTCCCGACAGCAAAAAGAAAGTCACAGAAATTCAACGTTTTATCTGAATGAATAGAATGTGCATAAGATAAGTAAAAAATCTGCATAAACCTGCACTGTTGAAGATTTGCAGTAAAAAAAAAAAAAAAAACAGTAAAGACGGGGCAAAATTTATTCCAGGATTTTCACCGTTTTAAAACTGGATATATAGACGGTAAGGAGTGATATTTCGGACACCAACTCGTAAAAGATAACAAGGTTAGTTAAAAATACGGTCGCCTTTATTTGACTGAAATCTGGCTAAGAACAGTGTATTTTTGCGGCGAATTTCCGAAAAATCTAAGTTTTAATCATTTTTTTTTTTTTATTTATTTATTTTTTTTTTTTACTATCAACTTATTCTCAACATAATAAAACAATAGTCAAGACTTTCACTGTTGTAGAGATATAAGATCCCATCAAGATTTTAAAGAATAAGGCACCATCAGTAGTAAAATAATATGTAAAATGACATCCTTTCAATATAACGTGTTAAGAAATTCATGAAATCTTCCAGGAATTATGAAACAGTATTATGAATCCTAAAAGATATATAGTTCACAGATTTCGGTACTGATTTTTATATACCTACAATGTAAGTAAAGTTCCTAATCCTTTTAATTCTAACCAGGAATATTTTCCGATAGAATTTAAAATTAAAGATAATACATTAAATAATTCGATTTACTCCAAGAATAACTATCGCTATAAAGAATAATTGAAGAAATGATTGCCATATGACAAGGTTATCGCTAACAATCCCAGTTTCACCAATAGTGTGCAGGTATTGAGATGTACCGACAATAGTATGAAATAGCTGGTTTTCAAATAAGAGATCAAACTGTAAAGCCAATATATTTTCTCTGACAAGGAGATCGTGGATGTTCGAAAGATATCAGCGTTTTAATTGCCGAGTCATCAAATCTTCCTTTGTGAAACAAGAATGGATAGGTATTATGATTTTCAGGTATTGGAAACAGATACTTGAACAAGTAGCATTCTTATTTTATTAAAAAAAAGAAAGTAACTTACCTATATTATATATCCATACAATAATGCATATTAGACTCTCTCTCTCTCTCTCTCTCTCTCTCTCTCTCTCTCTCTCTCTCTCTCTCTCTCTCTCTCTCTAATGAAGCGAATACATGAAAAAGTTACTAAAAGAAATTTTCTTCCACTGTCGATTTCCTGTAATAAATTACTCAGAAAAAAAATAAGTTATCCAAACTGAGATTGTTTTTCAGCAGAAGTAAAAGTTAATCAAAGAAAATCTTTATTAATATAGACGGAAAAAATGTAGGTTATTATATTCATTTCCAATTTATTTTGAAACCTGATAAATTAAATGTGATAATCTAGTCATTCTAGAATCAAGAATTCACGATCAGAGTCTAAAATTTGGAGAATTTCAGTCAGCGATTTATTTGGGATTGTGGATTGTTTAGCATATAATTTATTGTAAGCATCAATTTTTTTATATTTTAAATACTGCCTTATTCCTCCCGATTATATGACAAGTGCATTTATAGCACAGAAACCCTCTGCCAGAATCCCTTTCCCCTAAAAAATCAATTCTGTTCATATTATAAATATTTCTTGTTTTATATGTATCTTGAAAGGCCATCAGTATCTGCACCTTTCATGCTTACATTACTTTTCTTTTAGTGACATAGACATTGAGGTTTATCCTAAACATTTTAACTTGGTGCCTTTTACTAAACCTTCTATAGAGTTCTATACTCAGGGGAATTATAATAGCCTCGTATAAACCGTCGTTCTACTTTATGTTTATATTTCATCTAGAAAAAACATTGATGATTAACGTTTGGCCTCACTCTTCCATATGCACTTTCTTAAAATATAGCCTTTATCACAATTTTGACTTCCTTAGAACCTGAATTTTTGAAAAACTGGAATTTCTAGAATCTAATTGAGCTTCCCTTGTAGTTTTCTTTTCATACTTTCAGTGTTGGCTTTGCTGTGCTTGATAATATATATTTTTTTTCTTAAATTTCCTTCCATATGCAGAAATTTCCCCGTACATGTTGTAATATAAATATTTTTTAAAATAAAGTTTAGGTGATAAGAAAATTCATAATAGTACATTTTTGGATGGTAACTTCAGGTTATTTCTATAGAAGTATTCCCCTAAAAAAATCCACTTCGGGTAGAGGCTAGCATAAAATAAAAATATGTAAATTTAATCGCTAAGAAGTATATTCAACACCATTTCTTTTTTTATATTTGTTTTAATTGGGGCCTAAAGAAATAATCATATATTAATTATGAACTCTGATTACACGATAGAGGCCTTTATCACTCCCAGTCCTAATAGATAATAATCTAACTTCAGCCATAATTTTTTTTTCTATTTATTTTGATAATAACAGTGGCACCCCCCCCCCCCAAAAAAAAAGAAAAAAAAGAAATATAAAATTCTTGTTGAAAACAGTTATATGTCTAATCTTTTTAGTTAAAAAAAGAAAAGAAATGATGATCTCTTATGAAGATGAATGAATATATCCAGAATATAGCACCAATTAAACGAGGTTATTTGAGACTAGAGACTTTTAGTTATTGTGATGTATAACGTTCAATATATTCAGCATATTCTTTGTGAAGTTTTGGGATGAGTCCTCACAGTAGTAAAAAATAATTTAGAATGATATATACCTTATTAATCACAAGCTGTTTTACTATTATTATAAGCATCTTTTATACACAATCAACGTATTTTCTAAACAGGTAATTAGCTTTACATATTGATATGAGGCGTACCTAAATCTTTATTGATATTTCTTGAAATAAATATGTATCAATAATGACAGGAGGTTCTAAGTGGAAAAGCATATTTTGAAACATTTTACATAAATCAGACAAAACTATAAATAAGTTTAAAAAGTTGCAAATAATAGTAGTAGAGTTAAAAGACGTTCTAAATAAAATTGCAAGATCTTAGGTATAACTTAATGCCTTTCCGTCTCGCTTTTATAAAGTTGAGGTTGAAGGATGTTAAATGAAAAAGAAAATGATGATGAAATGTAAAGGGACCCAATTCAGTCGCAGAGCTTTTCAATATGCAAAGGGACGTCCATTGATTTTACAAAACATGTTGACGATTTTCTCTTGTTATGCTTTCTTTTGAAAGAGATCCATTAACCTCTTTCTTCTAGATTCGACGGAATGTTTCACCTAAATATACTGTAATATGAATCGAAAAATAAACTTGAGTAATAGCATTCCACAGGTCAGTAATTTCCCGAAATATCCTCTTCAGTCAAAGCTGTGATCTTATACAAATGGATATTTTTAGGAAGGTTCTTAAAACGCTAGTTCACAAGGCCTCAGAAATTATTTTTGTACAATACGTTATATTATCAAGGTCATGGTCATACATTATTGGTAATTATATTTCAAGAAGTATTTTTAAAGGTAAAACCTTATTATGTGCATATCCATCCTTTTGCATATCCATTATTAAAAGCGAATCAACTTGCGAGGACAGATATTTTACGAGCAATAAAAAGATAATGAAGAGTAACGCGGTTAATGTCATTTGAATGATGAGGTTGACCTTAAATTCGACTATTTTGCAGAAGAAAGATTATGGTGGTTCCATAATAAATCTAAGAAATATGTAAGATTTAAAGATGAGAGTCTAGTGCTGTTATGTCTATAGATTCATGCGCGGACAGGTGTTGTCATTGATCAATGGAATCTCAAACCCCTCTCACTGATCTACAGCACAGCTACTGAAGTCAAATGTAGATTACATGCCATTACTAAAGATGAAAAGAATTGGATCCATACACGTATACCATGACAAATTTAAAGTGTATTGATACACATTCGGCCGTTGCCACTTTTCACCAACCGCAAAGTTGTTTTGCCAACCTTCACGTTGATGTGTTTAGCCCATATCCACGTTACAAGGACAATGCCATCTTTTTACTGTTATCAATTGCTCCACTCACAGGTCAAAAGCCATCCCCATGCAAGATGCTACATCTGATTCAAGTAAAGCAGAGCTACTTTCGGGATGGATAGCAAGATTTGGCATTAAAGAGCATACCACTTCTGACTGGGGTGCCCTTTTCCCTCACAATTTTGGAGACCTTTATGGCATCTTCTTCGCAGCACCCTATATCAGAGCACCACTTACAGACCCCCACCAATTGGAATAATGGGACATTTTCATCGTAACCTCATACTATCTGCATCGATTCCAATTGCTTTCTACAACTTCCCTAGGTGTTTCTCGGATTGAGAACCCCTTCCAATGACACCATGGATGTCTTCACCACTGAAATAGTATACCTAACCCGATCTTTCATTTTTCCCAGCCGAACGTTTTCCGCCCTCCACTTCCTCTGAGGATTTCCAGGCGTCAGACTCACATGCCCCCATCAAAGCAGCATATACCACAAGACTACACATCACAAATGAGTCTATGTTCACACCAACGCTCGCAAGTCATCTCTTTTGCACCCAAACATGGGTCGATCCTTACCTTCTTATGTTCTGTGAAAGCTTTTCTCCTGAACGTTCGTGAAAAAGAGGATTGGATCACCAATTAACACCTCAGACATGTATATCTTCTACATGCTGACCCTCGAACAATATGGTTCTGTAGAACATGTCACCTGTCTGAACTTCATGCCTTTTTCAAGAGGGGAGACATCTCATGCTCGTGCAGCCAGCAACGTTAACACCAACAAAGAAGGGTCCCCATCTACGTTTCTTTCCATACTATCACCATCAACGGACTCATCGTAGAGCGAATATAAACTCTAAGACTATTTTGTTGATATGCTATCTATTTCCATGCCTATATCAACGTTCTTGACAAAAACCTTAAACTCTAAAGAGGTAATTGTTAGTCACATTACTTATAAGATATATGATTTAGGTTGCAATATAAATCACCGGAGAGAAGATAAAATATATCTTTAAAACGTTAAGTAAATTGGATGTACTTGACATCCTAGATAGACATGCAAAAGCTTATTTTTCCTAAAGAATAATAATTAATGGCAACAACAACCTCTACATATATAAGATAGAAACATTGTATTTAGGAAGCTCTGTTTACAAGAAAAAAAAAAAAAAAAAAAACTATCTAAAAAATATACCAAATAAAAAGGGTTGTCCAAAAAGCCAACCTCAAACTTGTATGCATCCGTCAACACTACCGAGGGTGACAATAGCTATCACTATCTATCCAGCGGGTTTCCTCAACCTTTTCTATATATATATATATATATATATATATATAATTATATATATATATATATATATATATATATATGGGCAAATTGGAAAAGAGGTTAGGGTATCTGTGGAGTAGGTGTAATGTTACTGGCAATGCTTACTACTAGACGTTAGGATGTTTTGGACATAGTTTCAAAAGATGAGATATACCCGTAGTTAATCATAATTTTGCCTATCATGGAGTACATCTGGGAAATATTTATTACTCTTTTATGTCAAAAAAAGTTTCAAGATCACCATAAGTGGCAGAAGCAAGGGACGGGACGATGTCCTAGAGGGCTGCCATATATTCATATGTTCAGCACCAAATCAACCCTACCACTTACCAAATACCAGAGTGGGGCAGGCAATGGCTACACCGGACTCAGCTGGTAGACCTGGAAGATCACTTTAGTTCCCCATCCTTACCCCACAAGAACAGTGAGGTTACAGACAATAATAGAACTTTTACGTTTGAGCGGAACTCAAACTCTCAACAGGTATGTGATTAAAAGAAATATAACAAAACAATGATAACATACATCAAAATAGAATTTCATCACCCGATGAAGAGGTCTTCGTGAGTTTACAAATATTTTTTTATAGTCCAACTAAAATATTTAACGTGCACTTAAAAGAAAGAAAACAATACATATTGGTAGTTGTAAAATATCAATAAAGAAGGGGCCTGCTAGTGTATTTTTAGGTTATGTATCAAGTTTTTAATAAAACATATTTTTTCACCAATGTAATATATCAATAGACAAATTATGACTGACACCTCCAAATAACTCTCTAATGGGACTTACGCAAGCAATTTTATTGCTATAAACATATATATTTGAAAAAAAAAATCAATGTTTACGTTTGCCAGAAAAAAGAAATCGGTCAATAGGCGAATGTGGCAATAATCAGTTGTCAGATTAAACAACATTTTAGGATTTTCCTTTCCATAGGATTTCTGGGTTCATATGGAATTGAAACCTACTTAAAAAGCATCGTCTGTGACACTTAATATGGAATCATTTTTTTT
>NC_090748.1:29970255-29977755 GCF_036898095.1 Palaemon carinicauda
TGAGAACAATATATTTTTACGCAAATTTTGGATAAGATTGTTTTCATTTATTTTTTTCGGAACACTACACTATTAATTTATTCCCAACATAATATAACAATTTTAAACACTTTCACTATTGTAAAGATATAAGATCCAATCAAGAGTTTAAAGAATAAGGCACTATCAGTAGTAAAAAAAATATGTAAAAAGATATCCTTTCAATGTAACGTGTTAAGAAATTTATGAACACTTCCAGGAATTATGAGACAGTATTGGGAACCCTGAGATTAGAGTTCTCTTACATACTAAAATATATATAGATTACAGATTTCAGTATGAATTTTCATCTACCCCTAATATAAGTAAATTCAATTTATCCTTTTTAATTTTAACCAGGAATTTTCGATATAATTTAAAATTAAGGACAATACATTAAATAATTTGTTTTGCTCCAAGAATAATAATAATAATTATTATTATTATTACTTGCTAAGCTACAACCCTAGTTGGAAAAACAGGATGCTATAAGCCCGGGGGCTCCAACAGGGACAATAGCTCAGTGAGGAAAGGAAAAAAGGAAAATAAAATATTTCAGGTAGAGTAACAACATTAAAATAAATATCTCCTATATAAACTATAAAAACTTTAACAAAACAATAGGAAGAGAAATGAGATAGAAGCGTGTGCTCGAGTGTACCCTCAAGCAAGAGAACTCTAAACCAAGGCAGTGGAAGACCATGGTACAGAGGTTATAGTAATACCCAAGACTAAAGAACAATGGTTTGATTTTGGAGTGTCCTTCTCCTATAAGAGCTGCTTACCATAGCTAAAGAGTCTCTTCTACCCTTACCAAGAGGAAAGGGGCCACTGAACAATTAGTGCAGTAGTTAACCCCTCTCTAGCGGTAGTATCTCAACGGGTGGCGGGTGCCTTGGCCAACCTACTACCTTGAAATTACAGCCATAAAAAATAATTGGAGAATTTGATTGTCATATGGAAAGGTTATCACTAACAATCCCAGTTTCACCAATAGTGTGCAAGTAATGAGAAGTACCGTCAATTTGGTTTGCAAATAAGAGATCGAACAGCAAAACCAATAGAGTTTCTCTGACATGGGGATCGTGGATGTTCGGAAGATATCAGCAATTTAATTGGCGAGTCATTAAATCTTCCTCTGTGAAACAAGAAGGGAAAGGTATTATAATTTTCGCATAAGGTTGAGGGATTATCAGGTAAGGGAAACAAATAATTAAACATGTAGCATTCTAACTTTATTGAAGAAAGGAAAATTCCTTACCTATAATATATGTCCGTACAAAAAAAAAATATTATTGACATCTCTCTCTCTCTCTCTCTCTCTCTCTCTCTCTCTCTCTCTCTCTCTCTCTCTCTCTCTCTCTCTCTAATGAAGGGAATACATTAAAGAGTTACTAAAAGTAATTTTCTTCCACTTTCGATTTCCTTGAATAAATTACTCAGAAAAATTTAAGTTAGCTGAACTGGGAGTGCTTTTCAGAAGAAATAAAACTCAAAAAAAGAAAATCTATATGAATTTAGACGGGAAAAAATAAGGTTACTATATATATTTTCGATTTGTTTTGAAGTCTGATAAATTAAATGTGATAATTTAGTCATTCTAGAATCAAGAAATGAGTCTCAAATTTTGGAAATTTCAGTCAGCAATGTATTTGGGATTGTGGATTGTTTAGCATATAATTTATTGTAAGCATTAATTTGTTTTTATATTTTAAATACTGCCCTATTCCTCATGATTATATAGCAAGTACATTCATAGCATGCATACCCTGTGCTGAAATCCCTTTCCCCCAATAAATCAATTCTGTTCAAATTAAAAATATTTTTTGTTATATATATATCTTGAAACGCCATCATTAGCTGCACTCTTCATGCTGTCATTTTTTTGACAGACATTGAGGTTTATCCAAAAAAATTGAACCTGGTGCCTTTTACTAGACCTTCTATAGAGTCCTATACACTTGGGTGAATTATAATAACCATGTATAAACCGTTGTTCTAATTTATATCTATATTTTATCTAGAAAAAATATTAAAGATTAACCTTTGGCATCACTCTTTCATATGTACTTTCTTAAGATGTAGCCTTTCTCACAATTTGGACTTTCTTAGAACCTGGATCTTTGAAAAACTGAAATTTCCAGAATTTAATAGAGCTTCTCTTGTAGTTTTCTTTTCATACTTTCAGTTAATATATATATATATATATATATATATATATATATATATATATATATATATATATATATATATATATATATATATATATATATATATTTTTTTTTTTTTCCATCTGCAGAAATCTTCCCGTACATGTTGTAATATAAATATTTTTTTTAAAATAAAGTTTAGGTGACAAGGAAAATTCATAATAGTACAGTTTTGGATGGAAATTTTAAGTTATTCTTATAGAAATATCCCCCCAAAAAATCCATATCGGGTAGAGGCAAGCATTAAAAAACAAAATATGTACAGTTAATCGCTAAAAAGTATATCCAACCGGATTTTTTTTTATATTTATTATAATTGTGGCCTAAACGAAATAATCATGATATTTTAATTATGAACACTGATTACAAGATAGAGGCCTTTATCACTCCAAGTCCCAATAGACAATAATCTAACTTCGGCCCCAAAAAATCTTTTTCTTTCTACTTATTTTGATAACAGCAGCAAAAAAAAAAAAAAAAGGAAATATGTAATTATTGTTGAAAACAGTTATATGGCAAATCATTCTAGTTAAAAAAAATAATGATCTCTTATATAGATGAATGAATAGATCCAGAATATAGCAAGGTTACTTGAGAAGAGAGACTTTTAGTTAATGTGATGTATAAAGTTCAATATATTCAGCATATTGTTTGTGAAGTTTGAAAGGAATCCTCACAGTAGAAAACATATTTTAGAATGATGTATACCAGATTAATCGCAAGCTCTTTTACTATCATTATAAGTGTGACGAGCCGAGAGAAGGTTGTGACTCAAAGGCAGGATGAAAGCAACTGAGTAACTTTATTACAGGCACTCGCCTTTATATGGAAAAAACTCAATGCAACAGGAAATTTTTTGTTCAACCGACACCACCGGTTAACATCTAATAGTGAGAAAAAGATACATGTTTATTCAGGTTTATTTTTAGTGCGAGGGGAGAGCGAAGATACAACCATAATATATACACAAAATGAAAAGTCGTTACTATGTACGATCGTGTGACACACGGTTGGTACATAAGCATGTTATATACAGAATCCACGTATTTTCTAAACAGGTAATTAGCTTTATATATTGATAAGAGGAGTACCTAAGGCTTTGTTGATAATTCTTAAAATAAACATGCATTAATACTGACAGGAGGTTCCAAGTGGAAAAGCATATTTTGAAACATTTTACATAAATCAGACAAAACTATAAATAGGTTTAAAAAGTTGCAAATAATAATAGAGATAAAAACCCTTCTAAATTAATTTGCAAATTCTTAGGTGTAACTTGATGCTTTTTCGTCTTGACTTCCTAAAGTGGAGGTCATAGGATGTAAAATGAGAAAGAAAATGATGATGAAATGTAAAGGGACCCAATTCAGTCCCAGGGCTTTTCACTATGCAAAGAGATGCCCGTTGATTTTACAAAACATGTTGACGATTTTCGCTTACTATGTTTTCTCTTGAAAGATCAAATTGACCTCTTTCTTCTAGATTCGACGGAATGTTTCACCTAAATATAATATGAATCGAAAACTAAACTTAAGCAATACCATTCCACAGGTCAGTAATTTCCCGAAATATCCTCTTCAGTCAAAGCTGTGATCTTATACAATTGGATATTTTTAGGAAGGTTCTTAAAACGCTAGTTCATAAGGTCTCAGAAATTAGTTTTATACAATACATTATATTATCAAGGTCATGGTCATACATAATTGGTATTCATATTTCAAGAAGTGTTTTTAAAGGTAAAAAATTAATATGTGCGTATCCATCCTTTTGCCTATTCATTAGTAAATGAGCATCAACTTGGGAGGAAAGATAATTTACGAACAATAAAAAGAGAATGAAGAGTAACGCTGATAGAGTCATTTGAATGAAGAGGTCGACCTTGAAGTTAATGATTCTGCAGAAGAAAGATTATGGTGGTTCAATAATAAATCTCAGAAATATATAAGATTTAAAGATCAGAATCTAATGCTGTTATTTCTATCGAATCATGGAGGAGAATTATATGATTCGAATGATTTGTTATGAAAATGGGGTTGAGTGGAAAGCATCTCTAAGTATTGTTTCCAGAATACTAGCTCTAAGTCTAAAGGTTGATCATTTCTCATGAATAGTATTTCATGAATATTTATTTATTTCTTTGTTTCATTTATTATTCTGCTCTACTAATATATGTATGCACGGTAAGCATTTAAAGAAAGTATTTCATACTTCGAAAGGTGTTTATCTAAACTTCGCACGATGTAAGCTGCTACAATTGCAAAGAAATGGAATGAATTTCGGGGAAATATTGATTTTTAATGAATAGATACTTTATGTTGATATGACTTCATAACATATTGATCATTAATTGATTTCAAAGGCAATGCCAGTCCACACCTCTATCTCCTACTGCCTTCGACCCCGATTTCGACATCAGTGCACTTACGGAAGATTACGACCACCTCAAAATGTCTTTTAGTCAAAACTATTCCAGACATCAACAGTTCCCACTAAGCACAGTATCTATCACCAAACCTGCAAGAAATCATATACCACTCTTTTTCTTGGGAAAGCGTTGCCTTCAATGACTCCAATAAAATTCTACTCTACTCTGTGACGTCAGTACTAGTAGGCCACACCTGTAGATGCCTGCTATCATGCATGGACAGGTGTTGGACTCCTACACCCATATCACTCATCTACAGCACAGCTACAGAAGTCAAAATGCAGAATACATGCCATTACTAAAGATGACAAGGATTGGATCCATACCTGTATACCATGACAAATTTCAAGTGTATAGATACACATTCGGCCGTTGCCACTTTTCACAAACCGCAAAGTTGTTTTGCCAACCTTCACGTTGATGTGTTTAGCCTCTTTCCTCGTTACAAGGACAACGCCATATTTTTATTTTTATCAATTACTCCACTCACAGGTCAAAAGCCATCCCCATGCAAAATGCTACATGTGACTCAAGTAAAGCAGATCTACTTTCGGGATGGATAGCAAGATTTGCCATTAAAGAGCATATCACTTCTAACGGGGGTGCCATTTTCCCTCACAATTTTGGAGATCTTTATGGCATCTTCTTGGCATCACCCTATATCAGAGTACCACTTACAGACACGCACCAAATGGAATAGTGGGACATTTTCGTCATACCCTCATAGTATCTGCATCGATTATAATTTGTTTCTACAACTTCCGTGGGTCTTTCTTGGATTGAGGACCCCTTCCAAGGACACCATGGATGTCTTCGTCCCTGAAATAGTATACCTAACGCGATCTTTCATTTTTCCCAGCCGACCGTTTTCCGCCCTTCACTTCCTCTGAGGATTTCCAGGCATCAGACTTACAAGCCCCCGTCAAAGCAGCATATACCAAAAGACCTACACATCACAAATGAGTCGATGCTCACACCAACGCTTGCAAGTCAGCTCTTTTGCTCCCACACATGGGTTTACCGTTACCATCTGTTGTTCTGTGAAAGTTTTTCTCCTGAACGTTCGTAAAAAAGAGGATTGGATCTCCAATTACCACATCAAACATGTGTATCTTCTACAGGATGACCCTCCAGCAGTATGTTTCTCTAGAACTGGTCACCTCTTTGAAATTCTTGTCTTTTTTCAAGAGGGGAGATATCTCATGCGCGTGGAGCAAGCAACGTTAAAACTAATAAAAAAGGCTCCCCCATCTACGTTTCTTCCCTTAGTATCACCATCAACGGACTCCTCGTAAAGCAAATTTAAACTCTAAGATTATTTTGCTGATATGTTATCTATTTCCATGACAATGTTGATGTCCTTGAAAAAAACCTAAAACTCTAAACAGGTAATTGTCACTCTTATGTGCTTCAGTCACATTACTTATAAGATATTTGATTTAGGTTGCAATATAAATCACCGGAGAGAAGATAAAATATATCTCCAAAACGTAACATAATTGGATGACATTGACATCCTAGATAGACATGCAAAATCTTATTTCTCCTAAAGAATACTAATTAATGGCACCTACAAAATTTACATCTATAAGATAGAAGCATTGTATTTAAAAAGCTCTGTTTGAAAAAGCTCTCAAAAATATACCAAAGTAAAAGGGTTTTACAAAATGCCATCCTCAAAAGTGTATGCATCCTGTCAACATTACCGAGGGTGAAAATGGCTATCACTATCTCTCCAGCGGGTTTACCGGCCCCCCCCCCCTTTTTTTCTCATATATCGATATATATATATATATATATATATATATATATATATATATATATATATATATATATATATATATATATATATATATATATATATAAGGACAAATCGGAAAAGAGGTTAGCATATTTGTGGAGTAGGTGTAATGTTACTGACAATGCTTACTACTTGACGTTAAAATGTTTTGGACATAATTCAAAAGATGGGATATACCCGTAGGTAATCATAATTTTGCCCATCATGGAGTACATCTGTGAAATATGTATGACTCTTGTTTGTCAAAAAAGGTTTCAAGATCACCATAAGTGGCAGAAGCAAGGTACGGGACAGTGTCCTAGAGGGTGGCCATATATTCATATGTTCAGCAACCAATCAACCCTATCACTTATCAAATACCAGGGAGGGGCAGGCAATGGCTACACCGGACTCAGCTGTTAGACCTGGAAGATCACTTTAGCTCACATTTGAGTGGAACTTGAATTCTCATCAGGTATGTGATTAAAAGAAATATAAGAATCAATGTTTACATACATCAAAATTGAATTTCATCACATGCTGAAGAGGACTTCACGAATTTACAAATAAACATTTTCATTGTCCAACTAAAATATTTAACGTTCACATAAAAAATGAAAACAAAATAGACAAATACATATTGGGAGTTAAAAAACATCAATAATGAAGTGGCCTGCCAATGTATTTTAGACTATCTATCTAGTTTTTAATAAAAAAATATTTTCTCTAATGTAATATTATTCTTTTTTATATTCTGGAGAAATTTAATCTTACTACATTTTATTTCTATCCACCATAATATAATGGATTTTAAGACCTGCCATTCACGTAATAAAATCCCAATTGCAAAACGGAACAACCATTGTAGCTTTTATTATTACGTTGTTTATTCTGTATCGATAAATAGTAGTTACCAATTGTATCTTTTCTTGGGTGATATCTAAAAGGTTTCATCCAGTAAATCAAATTTACAAAAATAGAGAGATTAAAAGAAAAATATATGTGAGTTAACAAACTTTCTGAATTTTTCACCAAACACTCTATTTCAATTGTAATTCATATATTAA
>NC_090748.1:29980255-29982755 GCF_036898095.1 Palaemon carinicauda
TACATTGGATTCTCCTCTCTGGTTATGGTTCTTTCTCTTTTCCTAAACATCCACTCAACAGTCTGGCCTATTTTTTACAGATTCTCCACTGTCCTTACACCTGACAACACTACCAACAATTCTTCTCCACTCGTGGGGTTCACTACTGCACTGCAATTGTTCAGTGGGTACTTTCCTCTTGTTAAGGGTAGAATAGACTCTTTAGCTACGGTAAGCAGCTCTTCTAGGAGAAGGATATTCCAATATTAAACCATTGTTTTCTAGTCTTGGAGAGTGCCATAACCTCTGTACCATGGTCTTCCACTGTCTTGGGTTAGAGTTCTCTTGCTTGAGAGTACACTCGGGCACATTACTCTACCTAATTTCTCTTCCTCTTGTTTTGTTGAAGTCTTTATAGTTTATATAGGAAATATCTATTTTAATGTTGTTACTGTTCCTAATATCTTACTTTTCCCTGTTTCCCTTCCTCACTGGGCTAGGGCTAATTTCTCTGTCGGGGCCCCTGGGCTTATAGCATCTTGCTTTTCCAACTAGGGTTGTAGCTTACCAAATAATAATAATAATAATAATAATAATAATAATAATAATAATAATAATAATAATAATAATAATAATAGCACAATATTTACTGGAAATTGTGTGACAATTATGTTGTTCAAATCGACATTTAAAAATAAATTTGATGAACAGTTAGGTGTGAGCCGGGAGAAATTTATAATATGTACAGATGGTTTTCATCGGAAATGGCCAATTAAAAAGGATGAAGCATTTACTATAGAAAAAATATCTTTAATCTGGTTAATCAAAATTCGAGCAATTCAAATGACGCACTAATATATCATTAGGCTAATTATGACTAATACCTCCAAATAATTCTCAAATAGAACGTACGCAAACAATCTCATTGCTATAAACATATATATTAAAAAAAAAAGTTCACGTTTGCTAAAAAAAAACAAAAAACAAAAAAAATCTGTAACTAGGAATATCGCATTAACTAATTGTCAGATTAAACAGCTTTTTAAGCTTTTCCTTTCCATATAATGTTTAGGTACATATGGAATTGAAACCCACTTAAGAGGCATCGTCTATATCACTTAATATGGAAACGAATATTCTTTTTTATCAATATCTAGGGCAGCAGCTGGTAGAATGGTGCTATTAAATCGAATATAGCTATGTAAACGATCTAACTCCGAATAATTTTCATATCTACTGGAGTAGTGGTTTGGGATACCAAAAAACTAATAAAAACTAATGGGTGACTCTAATAGCATCTTTAAAGATTCGTAACTACGTTTAGTTATTCTCCTAATGTTTATGTTCACTGTAATTTTTTAATGATTTTGCTGGCAAATATGTCTATATGGATAAGTTCTCTTTATTCAGTAAACGTGACCCGGCAAAAATGACGGCTAATATTTAGAGAGACACAAACACACAAACTCTCTCACACACACCGATTTAACTCTTCCCACCTCATCCATCTTTCCTAGCTACAAGTCGGTTGTTTGGCAATTTGGGTGAGATTTTGGTTATCGATTGTATGCCTTAAAGTAACCCCTCTCCCTCCTCATGGCATGATTGGAAAACGCACACACACACACACACACACACACACACACACACACACACACACACACATATATATATATATATATATATATATATATATATATATATATATATATATATATATATATATATATATATATATATATATATATATATATATATATATATATATATATCCAGACACGTTGTTCTTTATGTCATTAAGAAAAAGATGTTTTTTATAACCTCGTGTCCATATCAGGATTTTCTTTGACAAGCACGTTTTACTCAAAAAGTAAATGTATAAGCTAGGCCTATATACAAAATAAGTTACATGCTGTGTCTTGAAATTAATATTTCTTGCAAAAAAAAGAAAATAAAATAAATCTATAACACTGCGTGCTGTGGCTCAAAGATCGATACTCCAGAGTGATATGATTAGATTTGAGGACGAACCGCTTAAAATTTCCGCGTAAGACTCTCACCTTGCTTGATATGAAAGTAGTCAATCAATCAATTTTTGTAATATACTTGACATTAAGCAGTTCTCTGTGAGAATCAATGTGGCTTACTGTTACTCACTTGAAGCTAAATTTGCTGTTAAAACTTTTTGTTTCTTTAAAATGTATCTCAAACTTGACCTTTCTGCATATAAAGGCATATATACAGTTTTCATGATCACCCATCGAATTCTATGCCTTATAAACCAATTTATGCTTTTGAATAACTAATGGTAAAACTACTGCCTGGTGAGTTGTAGAAATCAGTCGATTCTAGTACTAAGATACTAACTGGTTGGTGATATAAATGATTCAGGTAATGTTTTCTTATTGATACAGACTAAACAATTTCTTGATCCTCTGCTACTCCGTTTTAATCACAAATATATATTTTTTTTTATACTCTAAACAACGAGTACTTTAGACTGATGTTTTGAATAGATTTT
>NC_090748.1:29987755-30002755 GCF_036898095.1 Palaemon carinicauda
TATATATATATATATATATATATATATTCCACAGTTTAAATCTTCTCTCCTTTGGTCGTTATCTCCGTCATCCGATCTCCTTCCATCCTTCACGGAAAAAAATATTTAATTTGGCTCTCTTGAGTTCCGAAGAGGAACCTTTGGAACCTTTGAAATTTTTGGAAATTTATAAAACCTCAAGAAAACCTTTAGCATTGTCTGTATTGGAACTTCCAGTTAAATCCCCCCTTCCTAACTATATATCAACTAAGATGGTAGGTTTTGGAAATCTTCCGGGGCTCCTGAGGTCCAAGAGTATGGCTTTCATCAGCTCAGATGATGAAGCAAGGATATATAATGGTTTATATGACCTTCGCGTAGCAGCAGTAATATGTAATGTGATGTTCTGAGAGAGGGTTGTGACTCAAAGGCAGGATGAAAGCAAATGAGTAACTGTATTACAGACACTCGCCTTTATATGCAAAAACTCAATGCAACAGGAAATTTCCTGTTCAGCCGGTTAACAGTTAACGGTGATAAAAAACATACTTGTTATTTCATGTTCTTTTTAGTGCGAGGGGAGAGCGAAGATACAAGCATAATATATACATAAAATGAAATGTTGTTACTCTGTACGATTGTGTGATACGCCGTTGGTACATGGCTCCCCACCTAAAAATGATATACTGTACCTGTTAAATATGATGCCCTGATCTAGAGAGGCGAACTGTAGACGGGTCATAAGGCAGGAGATAAGCAGGTTTAAGACGATCAACGGACACCCAGTCTTCTTTGCCACGAATGTTTAGTAGGAATGCTTTTGGACTGCGTTGAGTTACAAGGAAAGGGCATGCTAGTGTCATTGTGCAGGAAGACGTGCGTTGGAGAGTGCAAGTCTGTTGGCATGTGATGCTTCGCTGGGGGCTTGTAAGTCTGGCATCATGGAGTAAATTTTCCCACAACGTGACATATGCGCTGGAGATTGTCGGAGAAGGTTGTTGAAGGAAAACATTCGGCAGGGACCACCAACAGGTCGCCATACACCATTTCAATGGCCGAGACGTCGAGGGTGTCTTTAGGAGTGGTCCTTAGTCTCAGGAGGACCCGGGGAAGCTGAGTAAACCAGTTTGAATCCTTGCAACAGGATAATCAAAGCTGCTTTGAGGGTGGGATGAAAACTTTCAACCTTTCCATTGGCAGCAGGGTTGTAGGCAGTTGTCTCATGTAGGGTGATGCCCAGGAGATTCGCTAATGATGTCCATAATTGAGAAGTGAAAGTGATACCCCTGTCAGAAGTAATATGCTTAGGGATACCAAATCTTGCAATCCATCCTGAGAGTAATTAACATGAAGCGGACGTTGCAGTTTCCATGGGAATGGCTTCAGGCCAACGAGTGGAGCGGTCGATGACGGTAAACAGGTAACAATGTCCTTGTTATGTGGGTAGGGGGCCTACAACGTCAACGTGAATGTGTGCGAAACGACACTGGGGTTGAGAAAAGGTGCCCACTCCTGAATCCGTGTTTCCATGTACTTTGGAAGTTTGGCAAAAAGTACAGGCGCTGACCCAATCCTTAGCATCCTTAGAAAGGCCTTGCCAAATGAACTCCGTCTTCAGCAGCTGTGCAGTAGAACGGCACGAGGGATATGAAAGGCCGTGAATGAAATCAAACACCTGCCGGAACTTGGGAGCAGGAATCCAAAGTCGCTGTCTACCAGTACTGACGTCACGGAGGAGGGTGGTGTTGGAGTCTTCGAGAGGGAAGTCTTCCCAATGGAGGGACATGCAGGATGTCCTACATGCTTGATAATCTAGATCCTGTCGTTGGGTTTGAGCCAAGGCGTTGTAATACAATCCCAGTTGAACGGCAGAAACATCTATCATGATAGGGCATCGGCAACGGGATTCATTTTCCCAGGGACTTATTGAATGGTGTAATTATATTTAACCACGGCGGAGAGATGTCGGCGTTGACAGGTGGACCAGGCGTCAGACTGTCGAGTGAAGGCATGCACCAGAGGCATATGGTCTGTGTGAATAACGAAGGGCGTATCTTCTAAGAAATGGCGAAAGAGACAGACAGCCAAGTGCAAAGCCAGCAATTCGCGATCAAAGGTGGAATAACCTGATTCTGCCTTGGACAGTTTACTGCTGAAGAAGGTCAATGGGCGGGGCGAGGCATTAACCTCCAGCTCGAATACTGCACCAATAGCGACGTCGCTGGCATCGGTGGAAAAAAGGAGAGGCACATGTGGGATAGGTAAAGTGAGAGCCACAGTGGTTGATAAGGTCTTCTTTGCATTGCAGAAGGCCGCTTCTTGGAGTGGATCCCACTTCAGGTCCTTTGGCTTGCCCTTCGAGGAAGTTGTAGAGTAAAGCCAAAGTGGCGGTAATGGCTAGTAGAAAACGGTGATAATAGTTGATCATGAACAAGAGTTCCTGCAGAGCTTTGATGGTCAAGGGCGCAGGGAAGTCCTGAACGGCTTCTAACTTCTCAGGGAGAGAATGGACTCCTTCAGGAGTGAAGCGGTGCCCTAATAACGACACTTCGTTGGCGCCTAATGTACACTTACTGTCCTCCCTTCAGTTGAAGTGGCTATCCTGGAGGGTATTTAGCCTTGCATGGTGTATCGGCTCCTCCATGTTGACCAGTTTTTCCGACTTTTTACTATAGTCTATGGGTATCATCAATCACTTTGTTTATAATTCTGTACATATTGTTTTTGTTATAATTCTTGTTAATCTAGTTTTTAAGTATGATATGTCTTTTTTATTTCTATTAATTCTTATGCTGTCTGGAGACATTGAGCGAAATCCAGGACCAGTACGTCCTAGATTTCGTCAATGTCGACTTCTGTATTGCAATATTCGTGGTCTTTATGCAAATATCCAAGACCTTACAGTTGCGTCCAGACAGTATGATATTCTTTTGTGCTCAGAAACTTTGGTTTCTAATATGAGGCACTCATCTGAGCTCCTTATAACTGGTTTTAAGAAGCCAATAATGTTGAAACGTGATGCCATCCCTAGGGCCAGGGGAATGGCGGTGTATATTAGGACCGAGTACCCTGCTTCTCATAAGTCCTGCTATCAATGTGGATGTCATGAGATTCAGGTAATAAAAGTTTGTGGCAGGCATAACAACTTTTATTTATGTTCGATCTACCGGAATCCAGACATGGATGATTCTATCTTCGATTGTCTTCTTACCATTATGGCTAAGATACAAGAAGATGATAGAAAGGCTTCTTTTGTCTTTGTTGGTGATTTTAATGCTCACCATAGGGAGTGGTTAAGTTCTATCTCTCCTACCGATTGCCATGGCTTAAGAGCTTTAGACTTTGCCTCTGAATCAGGCTGTGAGCAAATCATAAATGAAGCTACTCACAGGTCTGGTAATTGCTTGGACCTCGTATACACTGACTCCCCTGGCGTTATAGCTGGTAAGGTTGGTTCTCCAGTCGGGACATCTGATCATGCCTTGATTTCATTATTAGTGAAGACTGAGCAGCCTGTCCCTGATATATCATATTCTTGTAAAATTTATATGAAATCCCAAGCAGACTGGAATGGGATTTTACATGATCTTTTGTGCTTGAATTGGTCACAATTATATAATAGTGTAGATCCTGTTGTCCCTTTGAATGAGAATCTAGTCAACATAATTGATAGGCGTATCCCTTCTCGTGTGCTAAGGTACCGAGTGAAGGACAAACCGTGGTTCAATGATGATTGTAGACGTGCTTTTTTGGAGAAGCAGGAGGCCTATCAACTTTGGAAGGGTAACAGATCAGATTTGACCTGGAACAACTATACTCAGCTTCGAGCTTTTGCTCAGAGAGTTTATGCCTCAACTGAAAAGGAGTACAATTTAACCATAAAAGAAACACTTTCTGGTACAACTCAGGAACATAAATGGTGGTCTACCCTTAAATCTGCACTCTTTGGTGTAGATGCAACAGTTCCTCCTTTACTTAAACCAGATGGCTCAGTCACTCACTGTCCAAAGGAAAAGGCAACCCTTTTGGCTGATGTTTTTGACAGTAAAAAGAGTAATGAAAAACTTGAACTTCCTCATTCCTGTTTTCCTGAGGCTAAACTAACTAGTTTAGCTTTTCGATCTCGTGAGATTAAAGCTCTGTTGATGGACCTTGATGTTTATGGAGGTGTAGACCCAAATGGTATTTTTCCTTTGTTTTTTATAAAGACAGCAGATTTCTTAGCTCCAAAGTTATCTGTTATTTTGCGCAAGTTAGCAAGAAGAGGAGCTTTTAGCACTAGTTGGAGAATTGGTAATGTTACTCCTCTATGTAAATGTGTTTGTGGTAGCTCAAGTCCCACTGATTACCGCCCAATTTCCATAACTCCCATATTATCTAAAGTTTTTGAACGTCTTCTGGCAAAACGTCTTAATAGGTTTGCTGAAGGTAATCATCTACTCCCTTGTTTGCAATTTGGTTTTCGTAAAGGCCTTGGAGCATGTGATGCCCTTCTTACAATCTCCAATGCTGTACAGAAATCCCTTGATTGTGGTCGGGAAGTTCGTATGACTGGCCTTGATTTTAGTGCTGCCTTTGACCGTGTTAATCATGAGGCCCTTGTTTTCAAACTGAAACAGTTGGGAGTGGGTGGGTCGTTTCTTAGCATTATTATTGATTTTTTAAGTAATAGATCTCAAAGAGTTGTTGTTGATGGGCACCATAGTGATTATAGGAATGTGATATCCGGTGTTCCACAGGGTAGTGTTCTTGGCCCATTACTTTTTATACTATATACACATGACATGTGGTTTGGCCTAGAAAACAAGCTTGTTGCATATGCAGATGATGCTACTCTCTTTGCATCAATTCCATCCCCTGAATGTAGATCTAGGGTTGGTGAATCCCTTAATAGAGATTTAGCTAGAATTAGTGCATGGTGCAAATTATGGGGTATGAAGTTGAATCCTAACAAAACTCAAAGTATGATTGTAAGTAGGTCAAGGACGGTGGTTCCTCAACATCCGGATCTCAGTATTGATAATGTTTCTTTAAATATGTATGACTCTTTCAAAATTTTAGGTGTGATTCTCGACAGTAAATTTACTTTTGAGAAACATATAAGGTCTGTGTCTTCTTCAATTTCACAAAAAATAGGCTTATTGAGAAAGTCTTTCAAGATTTTCGGTGATCAATCTATTCTGAAGAAGTGTTTTAATTCTTTCATTCTACCTTGTTTTGAGTATTGTTCTCCTGTCTGGTCTTCAGCTGCTGATTCTCATCTTAATTTGTTGGACAGAAACTTACGGTCTATTAAATTTCTTATTCCTGATCTAGATATTAATCTCTGGCACCGTCGTTCAATTAGTTCATTATGCATGTTGCATAAGATTTTTCACAACTCTGACCATCCTTTACATTCAGATCTCCCTGGACAATTCTATCCTGTTCGTAATACTAGGCAGGCAGTTAATTCTAATAGCCAGGCCTTCTCCATCACGAGGCTCAATACTACGCAGTACTCTAGAAGTTTTATTCCAGCTGTGACCAAGTTGTGGAATGATCTTCCTAATCGGGTGGTTGAATCAGTAGAACTTCAAAAGTTCAAAGTTGGAGCAAATGCTTTTTTGTTGACCAGGCGGACATAGTCTTTTTATAGTTTATTTATGATATATTTGTTTTTGATGTTGTTGATAGTTTATTATATGACATGTATGTTTTGACGTTGTTTCTTATTTTAGAATGATTTATTGTTAATTTGTTCTCTTCATTTATTTATTTCCTTATTTCCTTTCCTCACTGGGCTATTTTTCCCTGTTGGAGCCCCTGGGCTTATAGCATCTTGCTTTTCCAACTAGGGTTGTAGCTTGGATAGTAATAATAATAATAATAATAATAATAATGACGTACCGGACTACAAGGCCATTTTGTTGCAGGCGGTCGAGCACGATACACAGATGACGGAGGTGTTCCTCTTTTGACGAGGAGAACACAAGTATGTCGTCCACATAACATACACAGAAGATGAGGTCCCCTAAGATGACATTCATGAGACGTTGAAATGTGGCCCCACCATTACAAAGGCCAAAACAGGAGTAGTTGAAGGTGTATGTACCAAACGGAGTGGTGATGGCAGTTCATAGGCACCTGATGATACCACTTCAGGGGGTCGAGCGTTGAGAAAACCTTCGCTTTGAGCAGGTAGGAGGTCACGTCGGCGATGTTTGGGAGGGGGTAGCGATCCGGTTCTGTTTGCATGTTCAGGCGCCTGTAATCCCCGCACGGACAGAGGGAGCTGTCTTTCTTCAGAACGATGTGTAAGGGCAATGACCATAGGCTGAAGGCCTTTTAACAAAGGCCCATTTCCTCCATTTCGGCGAACGTCTGTTTGGCGGCTGCCAATCGTTCTGGTACCAGACGTCTGAATTTTGCGAAGACTGGCGGTCCCATCGTCTTGATATGGTGATAAATAACGGGCTTGGCAGAAGCCATGGGCATTTGGCAAAGTTCATGACGGAAAACTTCCTTGTACGACGTGAGGAGGTGGGCATTGGCATACGTGGGTGCACTGATGTGGAGAGCGAGGTTGGAGGGAGCGGGTTGAAGGTGTGTCAACAAGTACAAGTCTGCGTTGACCAATCGACGGTGAGCGACATCGACCAGAAGGTGGAAATGAGAGAGGATATCCGCACCGAGGATTGGCAATGTGACATCAGCAACGAGAAACTTCCAATTAAATTTACCATTTCCAAACGATTATATGAGGTTCTCGTAACCGTAGGTGAGTATCGCGGACCCATTGGCAGCTACCAAGCAGACATCGGCAGACATAGACAGACTATGTCGTGTCCTGAAGAGTTCCCTTAGTAAAAGAGAACGACAAGCACCCGTGTCTACCAAAAATCGCACGCCAGTTCCTACATCATGTAAAAAGAAAAGATTAGAAGCATGGTAGGCCATCGCCACGAGCGATACCCTACTTACACGTTTCTTGGCTACTGACAATCCTTGGCACATTTCTTCGCGGTTGCCCTGAATCTGGTGGGGTAGTAGAAAATCTGCATCGAATTGGAAGCAGTAAGTGACTGTAGAAGTCATTGGTTAGGGCGCAAGCGAGTGTTGGGTGGTGGGCGGTTTTGTCCCCGCTTCGGCACGTCACGGGGTAGGCATGTATGTCTTATGGTATTCCCGTCAGCTTCGGTTGACATTGAATAGGCGTCTTTTTCGACAGGAGTGGAGGCGTTCATGGAAGTAGTGAAGTAGCTGTCTATAAGGGTGTCGGCTTTGGTCATGAAGTCCTTTATGGTTAAACTATCGACATCGGGGTTGGCAGCTCATACAGGTTCGGGTAAACGGCGTATCCAAAGTGCACGGAGTAGGTTCACCTCACAAGGAGAGCCGTCAGCGGCAGGTTGCAGACAGCGATACTGGTCATTTCCCTGAGGGCGAGCGAAGCCCTTTGGTCCCCCAACGATTGTTGAGAGAGCTGACTAAAATTCGCTATACGGGCGGCTGGCGACGGGGAGTACTGCTGCAGAAAGTATGTTTTGAGGGCGCTATTGCGGTGTCTCCTTGTTCACAAAGCCAGTCGGATATTTCCGGGAAGGTGTCCTCGGGTATTGCCGCGAGAACATAATCTGCTTTAGTGGTGGAGCGAGTCACACCCTTGATGCGAAACTGGACTTGTGCGCGCTGAAGCCAAGCAAACACCCCTCTGCTGGCGAATAACGAAAGTTTCAATGGCGCTGCCGCAGCGCCATCGCCAACTTCCGTAGAGTCCGTCATAGTAAAAACGACGAAGGGCCGAGGGGGTTGGAAGGCGGGAGGAGCGAGTCGACTTCCGGGGTCACCAATATGACGTGCTTAGAGAAGGTTATGACTCAAAGGCAGGATGAAAGTAACTGAGTAACTTTATTACAGACACTCGCCTATGTATACAAAAATCAATGCAACAGGAAATTTCCTGTTTAGCCGGTTAACAGTTAACGTCGAAAAAAAAACATACATGTTATTTCGTGTTCTTTTTAGTGTGAGGGGAGAGCGAAGATACAAGCATAATATATACACAAAATGAAATGTCGTTACTATATACGATCGTGTGACACACGGTTGGTACAGTACAAAGAGCAGAGCGTCTGTGTTATGATACTCTAGGCTAAAGATATCAACCAAATCACGTCCTTATCATTCATAGAATTATGGAAATGCCCCTTGGTCAAATTGCTTTTAATTGCTACATTTCTAGTTTATGAAATATTGTGTGAAGTAAAACTAAAGAATATATCTATTTATATCGTATTCACGTTAGGTTTCTAATGTGTTTTTTTGTAATGCACTTGATCTTTTATGTTCAAATTAACTATTAATTATTATTTTGCCTAGGAACAGACGATATCGGCGTCAAAGACCTTCCATGTCAGGATACCAGATAACTCCAAGTTAATCAAAATTCATTAAAGAAATATGAAATCACATCATTTATAGAGAGACCAAGATTACTTCTGCCTTAAAGCTTTGAAAGTATAATGTCAGTAATATCATATCTTTACTAAAAAGATCAAACAAAATCTAAATAGAAAATATACTCCACTTCCTTTTTCAAAGTAAATTCATAGTTCATACTAAAATTATTAACCTTGTTTCATAAGATCGTTGAATATTTATTCCCTTCAGAACAGGGTCCTACATCATAGTTTTTTTGAAGGCTATGCGAGCGCATGTAGGCATGCTTAAGTGTTCCGGCGGCGCTCGAGGAAAGTTCTGCCTGTACAAGAGTTCTTGAACACTGGGTTAAAATTATGACTTAGCAGTGCCTGGGGTTGGGGGCTGCCTTCCCTTAGGTACAAAACTCAGGAGGGACTGGGCGATCCCTTGAAGCGTGTCTGTTTTTTATTTTTATTTATTTATTTATTTTTTTGAAACTAAAAGAATATGGCTTCCTTATACACGTTGAACACAGGATTGTTGTTAAAAACTGATATTTTAATATAGCAAGAGAATTTCGGTTTGGAAACAGTAATGATATAAGTATGAAATTGATGAAAAAACAAACTGATATCATTCTAAGACGTTATACCATTTTTTTTTTTACTCACCGAGTCATTAGTGCAAACAATATTGGAGAAAATCTTTGTGTTCCACAGACTCTAGAAATTGTTATATTATTACTAAAGTTTATTGTCAAGTATTAATTACAAATTTAAACGCGTATAAAATAACTATGAAAAGAAGCTGTAAGTCAGAACAACGCCATTTCACGTCATCATTTAAGTGATAATCACTTTTAAAAATTATCCCTTTTATTGGGAGTCAGTGAATATACATTATTTTTTTTTCCAAATTAGAAATATTTATCCGTACCTAAGATGTAAGAAAGCTATAAACACATTAAGAAATTCTATAATGTCTTTATTATTTTATCATGAGCATTACTTAGCTCTTCTTCCCCTCGTAAACAACGGTTACTCTACATTCTGTATATCGCTATTTATTCGCACAGCCTTCACCTTATAACAGGTCATTGCCAAAAGTTTTCTCATCATGCCCTCCAAAAATTCTTTGTTCATCCAGAAAGACATCACTTATGAATTTATGAATATCAAATGAAACAGAGTGTTGTATTTATAATTTTTGAAAGTGGTCGATTTTTATTTTTATTGTTGGTTTTCGATATTGACATCTTTTTTATCTTGACTCTTCATTCGAAATTGCACATTAAGTTTTCTTGTCAAATGAATTAGTCAGTCATATATATCTTCCACATTTTACATCATCTTCCACCTAATGGTATATTTGGGTAACCCCTTACAGAACTTCACACTTTGCAGAGACAAATCATAACTTAAATTTCGCTCGAAAACAACCACCCTCTCTCTCTCTCTCTCTCTCTCTCTCTCTCTCTCTCTCTCTCTCTCTCTCTCTCTCTCTCTCTCTCTCTCTCTCTCTCTCTCTCGGTACTTATTACAAGCTACACTTTTGCTGTTTTATGAAAATTATTGAGTTAGTGATTACCCATCATTATATGTGTCTGTTCTCATTCTTAGTTTCTTTAGAACCGGTGGTTCGCTTAATAATTCCTTCTTTAAAATCTTTTTCAAGTTATTAATCATTCCTTTTTTATGTACCTAAAAAAACGAATTCTCTTTTGTCCTGAATAACTAGTATATTTTCCCTTTTTCAATAATTTTCTCTTTGATATTCTTTTGGTGTTTCTACACTTTATTCACAAATTTTGGAGGGCAAGAGCTACCAGTCCCTAATAACATTATTAAAGAATTACATTTGGAGGATTATATTTTCAGTAACAAGTAGCTGATAATTCCCAGAACCGCTGAGAACAAATCGTATTTACAATTAAGAACCTTCATTAATAACAACGGAATAAGAAACATAGGTCATATATTCTCTCTCTCTCTCTCTCTCTCTCTCTCTCTCTCTCTCTCTCTCTCTCTCTCTCTCTCTCTCTCTCTCTCTCTCTCTCGATATATATATATATATATATATATATATATATATATATATATATATATATATATATATATATATACATATATATATATATATATATATATATATATATATATATATATATATATATATATATATATATATATATATATATATATATATACACGTCATTGTCACCGCTCCAGGGATGTTTTAAATTTTCCTAATAGCGTCAAGGTTTGTGCCTTTGTGAAGAAAAGACAACACTATTAAAATTGAAATCACACTTAGCTCTATTTGATGGGTTACTTGTCTAGGAAGATCTAATAGAAAGATGCGATTAACTGTTTAATAGATCTCAAGTCTTTCTCCTAAAATATTTTTTGTTCTTTTGGTATTAGGTGTTGGAGAGAAAGCTAAAATAAAAGTCATCGCTATATGCAAAAGAACCAGGATTTTATTTGATAACATTCTATGTATCAAGTGAATATATTTCATCAAGTAAGTGACCATGAGTGAAGCTAAGGAAATATAGAACTATCGTCACTATGGTGCCCTTAACAATTTCTGTTTGTTTTCTGGTTTATAAAATTAGGTCATATCCTTAAGAAACGATTCATCTCCTGTCATCTGTTCAGGTTTGGAAAGAAAAATTATAATTATTAACAGTGTAAATATTACATTAATTTTACAATGCTACAACTTGACAAAAGAGATTCTAAAGTATAAATAAATAAGAAAATGGTAAATTGAAAATTCAGTCCAAAATTAATACCTTTACTTTTTTCGAAATATGTAAAATAGTAACTATAAAAAAGACTTTCAGCGATTAATAATTAAAAAAAAAGTCCTTAACAAGAATAAGTTCATATGTTGAGTGAATTTTGTACGTATAAATAATGCTGAATAAAAAAAAGGATATGCCGAGGCCTCTGTTTCACAACACAGAAGAAACAGAAAAACTATTCTACGCGGGTGTGATTACCTAAGGCCCAAAAAATAAAATATACTTAGTAATATATGCAATATTCATAAGCATGGCTCACAAAACGAAGTTGGACCAAAATAGTAGAGTTCGAAGAATGAATTAGCTATTCCCTTATCAATTATCCTCACTGGCTCATTTTCCTGTTGGGTCTATTGGGCCTTTACCATTTTGTCCTTTCAACCAGAGTGGTAACTTGGCCAATAATAATAATAATAATAATAATAATAATAATAATAATAATAATATTAATAATAATAATAATAATAATAATAATAATAATAATATCTATAAAAGTAGAAATGAATGATACATGGAACTGCCGAAGAAAACATACTTCCTGCTTATTAATATAATTTCTAATGTCAAGGCGCATTTTTTTTTTTTTTTTTTTTTTTTTTTACTTGGCAGAAAGATTTAGTCGTCAGTTCACGAAATCCGGTAAATTTCCATCACATTCAGCAATATGAAACATTTCCTTTCTCTTTTTGGAAACATTGATATTTTTTGACTGAAAAGGGATAGTAAAACACAATATCATGAATCCTTTCACGTTGAAAAAATGTACCGAAAACACTATATTAATCAACACTGCATTATAAAAAGAGGATATTTATAAGAAAACTCCTAATGGAGATGAGCTCCTGAAGGAGTTGTTGGCTTATGCTATTTCCGAGGATCTAGCCATCCATCATACGGAGCTGCATTAGACACATTCATCTGTGACCCGAATGGGGATTGTTCGTACGTGAACATAGAGAGAGAGAGAGAGAGAGAGAGAGAGAGAGAGAGAGAGAGAGAGAGAGAGAGAGAGAGAGAGAATTCTTTTGTAGATTTCGTTGTTGAATCTGCTTTTTTATTTTTTTTATTTTTTTTAACATTAACTGTATTTTATTATTCAAGAGTGTATGATCATTTTCCCCTAAGATATTGCTTTAATACATTTAATCATAAAATCCGAAAAATATTTTGAAACCGAATAAGATTTACTTCTGAAAAGGAAATGTGTGTATGAATATGTATTGCCCTTTGGCCTTTCTCGAAAATAGAAGGTCATTTTCAGCTTTTAATGTACATTATCCTTCGGATACTGGGGATCTAGGCTCCTGCATTTATGTGTGCCCTTTTAAATAATAATTTGTAATTTTATGTTTTTTCCTGTACATTATTCTATAACAAACATTACATTATTTCAATCAATCATAAAATAAGAAATATATTTCAATATAAAATTAATGGTAAGTTGTATTGAAATTATTCGATTTACAACAGAGATGTCAATTATAAAATAAAAAAATATATAATTAAATTTTGATTGGCGTGTTTATCATGTTATTTTAGAACCCTTGTTATAATCTAAATCGATAGAGAGAGGAATTGGAAATATACGGTGGTTGTTAAAAAGCTTCTTGCACATGACAAAATGAAGACAAATTATTAAGTTCTTTTAATAAGTTAAAAATAACTAATAATATGTTAATAGTAAGAACAAAATTGATATAGAGAAGAAATGATATGAGAGAAATATAGATAATATGTAGAGCAATAATTCTAAGTAAATAAAAGGAGAGCCGTGTTACGTATGGGGCTTGACGTGCTGACGATGAGCTTTCCTTGTAGGTTTAAGAAGAAGAATGAATGTGGCCGCGACTAGTCCGCTTTATTTACTTAATACTATCTCTTATAGGTAATTTTCCAAATACAAATCTCTCTCTCTCTCTCTCTCTCTCTCTCTCTCTCTCTCTCCTCTCTCTCTCTCTCTCTCTCTCTCTCTCTCTCTCTATATATATATATATATATATATATATATATATATATATATATATATATATATATATTTATATATATTATATATATATATATATATATATATATATATATATATATATATATATATATATATATATATATATATACATATATATATATATATATATATATATATATATATATATATATATATGTATGTATGTATTTATGTATGTATGTATATATATATATATATATATATATATATATATATATATATATATATATATATATATATATATATATATTTGCAGTTTGGGGAACGATTGAAAAGATAAATAAATTTGAAAACGAATAGGTTAAGTAAAATTTTTTAATTAAAAACTTTACATTACATATACAAATCATGCCATATATTACTTATGTGACCTGTGTTACATTATGGAGATGAGTCATGGTATGAAAATGAAACAATCTCCAACAGATTCAAAAGATTTAAGAACAAAGCCCTCGAGGGTTAGATGGCAAGAACGGATGAGAAATCAGACAACAAAAGAGATAAGTAGAGTACCATATATAGATGAGTTCATGGCGAGGGTTCGAGATGGTTTGGTTATTGTTTTCGGACTGCCCGAGAGAGATTTGGCTCACCAAATGTTCAACTGTGTTGTGCAAGGCACTAGAAGAGTTGGAAAACGGAGAGCTACAGGGTCGAGGACTATGAAACATTAAGTAGTAGTTGAATGGAGATGTATCAAATTAAAAACGCAAGAAATAAAATAACTAAAAGAAATGGACATGGGTGGGGCATATAATGTGAATGAAATATAATAGATGGACATTAAGAATAACGGAATATGTACCTACATATTACAAAATAAACAGGGAATGAACGAAAAGACGATGGATAAACAAAATAAGAAAAGTTGAGGGTGTGTATTGTCATAGAAAGATCATAAACAGATGCAAGTCTCACACACTCGCGTACACTATAACAGCATTTGTTACTTTTTGTGAATTGTCATTATCACTCTCCCCAAGCACTTATAACTTCTTCATGCCTGTATTTTTCTGCTCTTTTGTGTTTGAATCTTTTGTGCCTTTATTGACTGGAATAGGTTGTATAAATACTCAAGCTCAGTCATATATAAAATTCAGTTTGTGACCACCAAAGTGTTCAGCTCCCTTCCGCTTTCCGTATCAATTCTCTGCCTAGTTTTTTTATGATTCCACCCTTCGACACTGACTCTATTATCAACGTCATGCCCCTGAAAATACTTTCCTTCATCAGCAGAGAAGGGTTTGCCTGGTTCCAGAGTGCAGAAGTCCAGTTTTGTAAAAAGGGAGTGACTTGGCCAAACAACAGAACAGATTACATTCTAGTGGCCATCCACTGGGACACTTTCCAGGAAATCTCCAATTGGCTGTACGAAGAAGGGACACACCCATAACTTACAGACTCCTCATATCATACCTCTGGAGCATTACTATTTTCATCAGCAACCCGGAAAGCAAAACATTTTCAGCCTTGCTCACCTGCAACTTCCAACTGATGACTCTCCTCGTGAAATGAATCTACTTCGTGCACATTGGGTACGGCGCCTACCCATACCTGCACGTGCAGCCCTCCCCGATGTCAATATTTTACCCATGAAGAACCTGATGAACAGAGTATATGACTTTATGGATAGTAACTTCTCAACCCTTCAGACCTCCATCAATGTCACCACTCCTAATTTGTCCATGCCTGAATTTTTTTCCACCATTGTGTTTGAATTATTTTTTTTTTTTTTTAATGGAACAGGTTGTGTCAATACTCAAGCTTCGACAAAATAAGTTCAGCTAGCATTCACATGAATCTC
>NC_090748.1:30020255-30027755 GCF_036898095.1 Palaemon carinicauda
TTCCAGTAAGAGTCTTGGGATCTTATCAGATGTCACAACCAGAGTGGATTGTTGCTGTTGCATTAGCCAAAGTGGATGAAGGGAAAGCATCAAGCAATATTCCAGGCTTGGCAAGATACAACTCACTTTGGTAAGCAAGTCAAATGAGAAATCAGTTATTAAAATCCACCCACTGTTATTTCAGTTGACAGGGCTCTTTATAAGATGGAGGTCAAGCTGGTGAATGGCAGATCTGAACTGAAATTAACAGTTGTCCCATCACTGGGAGAGCTACATGTTATTATAGCTGCCCTCCGCATTCTTGGTGCCTCCGTAGAGATTTTTTACTATTTTTCCTAAGTATGGCCATCCGTGGAAGAAATTAAAGGACAAAAACCATAGGCAACAATCATTAAAAATATTAAATCTAAACTGACTGATTATATGATAGATGAGCTTTTAAGTTTCCTATCTTAAACAACCATAAACTGTTAAAACCAGAAATACGGAACCTAAAAAAGACACAATAAAAAATATCCTTGAAGAAAGTTGGACCTCATCAACGTAAATGAAGCGTCCGCTGATACCACCTGAAGCCATTTCCTGTTTTGGTGGAAAAAAAGAAAGTATCAAATGAGGATGTGCTCAGTATAGTCTTGGTCTCTGACCGTTTTCGTCAATGATGGACGTTGTTCAGACACCAAAAAAATAAGGAGAAGGTAAGTTAACAGCTGTAAAACTTCATTTCGTTATATGGAGAGAGAGAGAGAGAGAGAGAGAGAGAGAGAGAGAGAGAGAGAGAGAGAGAGAGAGAGAGAGAGAGAGAGAGATTAATAGCTACATATAATAGGTGAGCCAGTATTTGAAAATAAAGAAAAAAGTATAAAAATAAGTTTGCCTCCGAGACATGAATATAAATTCAGATATATATACCCTTAAAGACCTTGATAAATCTTCAAACAATTTTGCAATCCCAGAAATTAATGTGGAAGACTTTCAGCCACCATGACCTCAAAAAATAAGAAAAGATTACTTTTTATATAACTCGAACCTTCAGGAGAAATCAAAGAGATCTGGAAAACATTTCCTATTTGCATATACGAACAGCAGAGAACATATTCCCTCCAATCACTTCCCAAGATAAATCTAAATTGAAGTGATTTAAATGATATTAGAGGACATTTTTTTCAGGGATTTGAAATTTCCTCTGGGTGTAGTCACTGACATATGGATTAGATTAACACACACTTTATTTATTCATTTACATTATGGGGTACTGTCAAACAATTCCGAGAGAGAGAGAGAGAGAGAGAGAGAGAGAGAGAGAGAGAGAGAGAGAGAGAGAGAGAGAGAGAGAGAGAATATTACTATGTTTAAATTTTTAATTCGAAAAACGTATGTGGAAATCAATTTTATATTACTGTAAAATTAATGCACCCCTCTCTCTCTCTCTCTCTCTCTCTCTCTCTCTCTCTCTCTCTCTCTCTCTCTCTCATTTAGATTGTTCGGCATATATATATATATATATATATATATATATATATATATATATATATATATATATATATATATATATATATATATATATATATATATATATATATATATATATATATATATATATATATATATATATATATATATATATATATATATATATATATATATATATATATATATATATATATATAAACAAAATAAGAAAATGTATTAGTTTTTAGTCTTTTGTAGAACAAAAGCCTCTAACATGTGTTTATTCATATCTAAGGTTTGTCCAGTTTTCATCAACATGCTGACCAGTGCCGATTGGGGATTTTGAGTTATTTTCGTCTGATCACTCATTGTTAACCAACTTATTACGAATGCCCCTAACATGTGTAGCTTTCCTGATCAGTGCAATACTTATACTACTTCACCACGTTGATTTTTTTTTTCACTAATATAAAGAGCGGGAGATCTTGAACTACATTTTTACTTTTTGAAATAAAAACTTCGGCATAAATGCAATGCCTAGTGATAAAAATGTGAATTTTGAATATTTATAATAAAAGGTCATAGAGGCGATTACCATGCTCACATAAACCTGCGTTTTATTAACTTGATAACGTGTCAAAAGAAGTAATGAGGAATGGTCCAAAAATTAATAAACCAGGTTAAATACATTTGATAAACAATATACAAAGAGAATTACATTAATTCTCATAAAGACCGGAGATTTTAAATTCTCAGATGCAAGCACCAAACTCAACAAAATTGTCGGGAAAGGGGATTTTTTTCTATATATACAAATAAGAAACACCATAAGAACTGTTACTAATGCAAAATGCATTTTATCTATATGTAAAAGTCGTAATCAGTAGCATTTTCCTTCTTTATGAAAAAAACTATCATTGATCATAGCATTATGCACTTTATTTATCATAAAGTTATTTGTATTTGAAAAACTTTATAATCTAGTTTAAGGTTTGTAAAATCAGTACACAATGAATACTTTATATCAAGTTATTTCTTTTACAATTGAATTTCTGTTAAAGACGTCTAAACTATATTGTACATTAAGCATTAAGCTCGTTCTAAGTATTTAATGAATCTTTTTACTCTATTTTATTAATATATTCCAACCGTTGAATTAAGATCAACTGAGTTACTCATTTAAATCAGCGTGTTTAATAACCAAATGCATTTTACATCATTTCTTCTTTAACTTACCATGGTTTTATGCTATATATAATCTACAGTGGACCAAATATCGTCATAAATAATGAATATCCAAGCAACCCAATGAGGAAGAATTGTGGTTGAACTTGTTCATAGTTTATGAATGATTTTTTACAAGAATTACATCTGAATTTTATATATATCAGAAATATCCTCGACATAATACAACTTATACCGTCATTTATAATGTTTTATTTCAACACATTGTTTACCTATTAATCAATTTCCCGAATCTTTAATGACTATCTTTACGAAACGAGAAACAAGGACAAGCGCAAACAGACACCGGGTATTCGCACCTAAATTTGCCTTACTGAATTCTCTTCCACTCAGATATTTCTATTTGCATAACCAGCAACCCACCAGTTTTAAGTAAACACTAGTACCCATTTTATAGCAAAGTTTATTGCAGCTTTAACATCTTGTTTAATATTTCTCTTTTACATAAAATACCCCATATATATTTGGCTACGATTTCTTAAGTCTTATATTCATCGAATACCTTAATTTTAATATTTTATCCTCTGAACATATATGCACACAGTTTCGCGAATTGAAGTTAGAAAGGGAAATTAGCATAATTCTGGAATGTTGAAACGGAGGATAGTCTAATCTTCAGTACACTAAGGGACATTATGAAAATGTATTTTTACCTATAATGATAATGACTGTGGTGAGGTTATCGTTACATGACAATAACCCTATTTACTATAGTTGTCTCTTGTGAGACTGCTCTGTCTATTAGGAGTAACACGCAAATTATGTTTTTCAATACAGTTTATTATTCGTTCATACGACATGCTAATTGTGTTTACCACTCACACGCACATACACACAGATATATATATTTATATATATATATATATATATATATATATATATATATATATATATATATATATATATATATATATATATATATGTATATATATTATATATATATATATATATATATATATATATATATATATATATATATATATATATATATATATATATATATATAATGTGTGTGTGTGTGTGTGTGTTTGCGCAAGTGCGTGTGAATTTTCAGGGTTTGGGTAATAATAAATGTAATCTATCCAAAATAAAATTTATCACACAATCCTAGGATACTTGCGAAGTAAATTCTATTTTTTTTAAAACTCAATAATATAGTACTTGTAATTGAACTTCTCTATGGATGATTTTATTGCAAGTGATTTTTTTTTTCTAAAAGTAAAGACAAATAGTAATTCTACCACTAAGGGTATGCTAAGTAATTCTACCTTCCGAAAACAACTAATGGTAAAGTCCTATAGAGACGTTTGAGTTTCTACTTAGTTTTAAAGAAAAATCTTACTAATCCAAATACAAGAAGTGCAATGAAATTCTTTATTATTTTTCTAATTACTTTCTTCAAGTGTTTCTTCGTTCGAAATTGTGTGTTTCATATTCCGTTTAATTTTTTTAGAAGTATTATAACAGTCACCACAGTAAAGAGGCTAACAATATATTTAGGAAAGTCGTTGGAAGAGAGGTATTAATGATTACATTAACTTTTGCCCCCTCTCCCCCCCCCCCCTTCCCCCACAAGAAAAAAACAAACAAACAAACTCACGATTACGTTGAGTTTTACAATAATGTGCACTTCTTTATGGGATTAGGTATACGAAATAAATAAGATATAAGTAATTCTAACTGTAATTGAAATTCTAAATAACTAGAATAGAGTTTGTAATTATAATTATAATTGTATTTGGCATTTTCTCTATCACTGTCATTATAACTATTTGATAAGAGGACAGGTAATTGCTATTGTAATTATAATTTACATAAAGCATAATTATGTAATTATTTGAACGTAAAATTCTACCCGCCTAGCCTTCTTCATCACGGGGTACAATATCCCTACGTTATATATTAACAAAGTCTGGAAGTGTTTGTCCCAGGATGAAATTAGAGCCAATCACATCAAGTCCTCAGCGGAGGCTACAGTAGTATTCCATAACCCTCTTGTAGAAACACATTTGTATCATTCCTATGCAAACATAAGACTTTTTATATTTATTATTCATGTAATAAAGTTAATGGCCACTAGTATATGCAACACAACTCTGGAATATTATATACAACCTACTGACTATTGCTGATCAGTATTGGACTGCAGATCATCTATATTACTTGATATCAATGTTTTATTGCATATACAAAACATCCTTAGGCATTGGGACTAATTGAGACAAGAATGCTGTTACCAGATACCAATCACATCATGGTAAGGGGTAGACAATGACGTTATGGGGTAGCAATACTTGCTTCTTGACTAATTAAGGTTCATCAAAAAGTTCATTCTTTTTTTTTCCATAGAGTTCACTTATGGCAGCACTTTCCTTGTTTCTAGCAACTGTCAGGCCCATGACATGGAAATCATTTCCTCATATTGTTAATTAATACTAATTTTGACTATAACCATGGACCCTTTCCTTACTAGTCTCTGTAAGAAAATAAAACATCACTGATTTTCATATTTGCAGTACCTAAGCTAACTGCCAGGAGCCTATATCTCTGACAAAGAGGCATACGCAAGAACAAAATCAAGTGGCATATATGTCTAAAATCCTCTAAAATCTCTTCATAACCCTATGTTGGGATGACAAAAAATTATGATTGACCCGGAACAAAACATAATCTTTGATGACAATCTGCGATGTACTTTAAAGGCCACAAAAAAAAAAAAAAAAAAAAAAAATATATATATATATATATATATATATATATATATATATATATATATATATATATATATATATATATATATATATATATATATATATATATATATATATAAATAAATAAGTAAATAACTGTAACCCCAGGCTAGAGGTGAACAAGTGATCGATCAGACAGCTAGAAAACTGGACTGTTTCATTTGTTAAACAGTTGGCGTGTTGGTAACGTCCCAGCCTAGCGATCGCACGACTGTGGTTTGATAGCCATTCAAACTCCTTTGGGCGCTGCAACATCACCAGCTAAGGGTGGGCCTGTAGGTCTACCTGCTGAGTCAACATCAGCCATTACCTGGTACTAGCTTGGGTGGAGAGGTAGCTTGGAGTCGCTTGAGCATTACCCTTCTAGCTAGGGCAATGTCAATGTCCCTTGCCTGTGCCTTTCATGATCGGAATTTAAAATTCTTGTTAAAGACATCATAAGCTTTCCTTCTCTCCCTGCTGGATGGGATCTAGGTCTTGCATATGTGCCAGAACAAACGAGACGAGATTTTAGGTATTTTTCTTTTCCTCTGTTATGTGACTAGACTTTGACATTTCAAAACAGTTATTGACTTCAATAATAGAGTGACAAAGAATTGTTCTGATCTCTGCCCTTTATATCTAAATGATGGATGTGTGTATCACTATTTCAAAGAATCTTCACTAAATTACAGCCACCTGAATTTTTACATGGACACAAGCAAGTGCTAGTAAAGTGAGCGAGATCAATGGTTGACTCTCACACTGACCAGCAGAACGGGGCACAGGTCGTTGAATATAGCTATTTTCTAGTACATCATAGATATCAGCAAAGAGTTTGTTTAGAAAACCCCTATTAAATTGCACCGTATGCTATTCAAGGAATAAGACATGCTCATTATATGAAAATATCTCGCTGGTTTGAAGTGCATTAAGTAATAATCAGGAACCATTATAATAAAAACTCATTAATAAACCATATTACATTTTTGTAAAGTTGGTTGAAGTTTGAAGATGAAGTCTATTTGAATACTATTTGTAAAGATTCTCCTAAGCAGATTTAATCACCTTCTTCTACTTCTTAGCTTTAACTCATTTCTATATTGGCTATTTCCATCGATTTTTATTCTGTTTTAAGCTTTCATAATAATCTTCCTACAGCAAATCTTACTCTACACAATCTCTTTCTGTTCTTTCCTTCTTCCTTCTGCCCCAAACTTCATCTCTAGATGATATCTTCCTACATGATATTCATCTTTTCGCAACAGAGTTTCATATCTTCTTTGATATTTAAACTACCTTAGTTGGCGCTCTTCTATAATCACTTCCAATCCTATCCTCTCATGTTACTCTTGTTGTGCCATCTCATCACTCCATTTCTGCTATATCCATTTTATTTCCCCCTGTATCCCCAATACTGGCTGTCTCTGCTCCATATAACGTAGATGGTTTTGTAACCGTCCTAGGAAACTACTTCAATCTCAGAAGAGCTTTTTTGTCATAGAGAACCCTTGATGCGGACCTCTGCATGTTCCACTCGCCGTTTCGAAAATCTTCTCTTTTATGAGTAATACATAAATGACTCTTATATGGCATTGTATGTATTCAGCCCATTGAATGGCAGTTTCTATTCTCATACAGTATATTTCTATAGAATTCGACGGAAATGTGTTGTATTTTTGGCTGCATATTTTGAAATCAAATTAAAATCAGTCTATTACTGTATAACTTGTATATTGAAATCATTAATGAGCTTCCTTATATATTTAAGAATAAAGTATATTCTCGTACGTTACATAAGTTCTATTTTGATCCATTATTCAATTGCAATCTTTTCTGTGAAATTGGAATTTATTTGAGTTTTCCGTTCAAGTTCAAGAGTCATCTGAAAAAAAATGTCGCCAGATATGAAATTAAAAATCATCTTTCTTCTTTTGCGATAGTCGTGAATGAGATATTCTGAATTGACTGGTCTGTTTTCATTGTATATTATTAACGTTATTTTGTATCTGTTCCACACCGAGAAAATGTTTTAATTATGAAATGGGAACTACTGATTTTTTTTTTTTTTACT
>NC_090748.1:30032755-30035255 GCF_036898095.1 Palaemon carinicauda
ACTGTCCTTTAGTGTACAAGAGAAATATGTGTAAAACAAATACAACTTTGAAGTTACAACATTATTTTCCCTCCTCCTGACCCTTAAATTGCCCGGATAGCCATAAACGAGCTTTCAAAACATTAAAGCGGGTCCATCATTTTTATATGGATATTTGATCCCTATTGTATTCCGTATGATACCTTTCCCTATTTACATTCTCTAAATTAGCCTTAAGCACCAATGAATGTTACAAGTTTGACTGATCTAAATCAAAATATTTTATATAGACTCGTTACCAGAATTTCTTAGTGATAAATCCAGAAGGTAAAATCAAATCTTAATTTTTTTTTTTTTTTTGTCATTCATGGCTGCAAGGTGATATAACGCTTGTAATTATTTGTTTACAGTATATTAGAAAAACTGGTATCTAACCTCGTTTTTCTCAATGTTATTTTCTTACAATTTCCTTTAATCATATTTTCTGTAATCCGTCTGCACGGAGTAATTCATGGAATATGACTTTTTACCATAATATCTTCGTCTTAATTCAAATGTAATAAAACGGATTTTCTGGAAATATTATATTTTCCTTTGTAGAAGATTTCTATTGATGCCATGTGGGTATGAAAAGTGAAGTAGGTTTCAACTTTTATTAAGTAAACAGTTATGTTTATGTTTTTACTCTCACGGTTTCCTTTCATCTATATCATGCTATCATATACGTTCATATGTTCTCATATTGATATATTTAAATAGAAAATAGCTAAAACATCATCGACACTGTGAAGTGTTGAACATATAGAAGGAAGGTTATTTTGTTTCAATTAAATGGGTGAAAATTTAAATATAACCCAAATAGAAGTACCATAAGAAGTATTTTTTTTTTTTTAAAGTTGGTATATTAAAAAGCTTTTATGGGATTTTATCCGCTCTAAAAAAAGAGCTTATCTGATAGGTATATCTTTAATGAGTGAGAACTGACTTACAAATAGAATTCAGGGTTTAACTGGTGAAATGATATATGAAGACTTTGCGATGGGGAATGGCATTATTTTAGAACATACAAATAAACATCAATACCAAAAATTTTAAAACTTCTTCATATCATAATTCTTATTACATCTCATTTACCATGAAACATTTACTCATAAAAGCTACTCTAAAATACTTTTAACATTTATTTTTTAAAGATATTTTATGATAGAATTATATTAAATGTTAACCCAATGTGGAGAGAGAGAGAGAGAGAGAGAGAGAGAGAGAGAGAGAGAGATCTATAAACATAGCTAGATAGTGAACTCTAAGCTCAAATTAAATATTATAGAAAGATGATATATCTTTTTAAAGAATGTCTACTATGAACATTAACGTACTATCGAGATGGGAAAGGAAAGAGAATGGAAAATATATTCCTAGCAAAAGATCTTCGATCTCAGTTTTCCTATAAAAGATTACTGGTTATTGATATATAACCAGTTCATCTTATTCACTTCTAATTTGAACATTCCTGTTTCATCTCTCTTCTTACCCATGTCGAGTCTATCTACTTCTAGGTTCCTCTTGACTTACTTATTGCACTAAATTAAGGTCACTTCATTCTGGTGGATGGACAAATTATTTGTAAGAGTGGTTTTTACAAATCTACTTCTCAATCTTCCTTCAGACTTGAAAGTTTTCTTGAAATGGTGTTTGCAAAACCATTTCTTGTGATATAATTTTTATTTATGGATCAGATTATATTAAATTAGATATAAAAGATTACTCTTTCATCTTTTCCGTAACTGTTACATTTATTTGAATAAATTTTTATTTATGTTATAGGCAAGTATATTGTGGTCTGCAAAAGCACATTATTTGATTGATAAATGAATGGGAAAAAATCTTCAAGCTCATAATTACTAGAATTTTTGAAAATATTTACATATGAACTAGAGAGAGAGAGAGAGAGAGAGAGAGAGAGAGAGAGAGAGAGAGAGAGAGAGAGAGAGAGAGAGAGAGACGCCTGATGCAGACATTACCATCCAGACGGATGTTTATTCAAACGAAACGCAATTATATCTATAAATAATTTTCATTGGATTTCCTTGTTTATCTCGAGCCATCAGTCACACCTATTCCTCGGAGGTGCGACAACTTCTATCCCCAGCTTCCCTATTACTCAAAAAGTTTCATTCAACTCTTCTTTCCTCGATCGTCACCATCCATCACGTTCACCTACGTCAGATTGATCAGCAAAGTTTCTGCGTTGTCATGCTCTTCATCATCATCTATTTCACTGTTTTGGGCCCAACCCACAAGGAACATCACTATCATGCTTCCACCCTAATTTTATTGAATTTCTCAGTATCTGCGTTTGCTTGACGCCCTCAAAATTTAACAAAATTTATGGTTCAATATTTTTGCTTTTGTAACACGCTAAGTCACACACAATTATATATGTATGTATATACTTATCTATATATATATATATATATATATATATATATATATATATATATATATATATATATATATATAT
>NC_090748.1:30045255-30047755 GCF_036898095.1 Palaemon carinicauda
TCAGTTGTCAGGAGGCCAATAGATTTAGAGTACTGTCCATTGTTCGATTCTTGTCAGATATTTTCGTATTAGCCGCATATCATATGTGAGTATATAATGCATTTCTTTTTTACTTTTAACTATTCAATCTGTTAGGAAATAATCTTTTTTGGAATCACTCCATTCATACTTGAGTGATATATTTTTTGTTTCGGTTATATAATTTGACGTGAAATATTGAATGTTTCTCTATTTTCAGTTTTATTCATATTTCACATAATACCCCAATAAGACTTTTCCCAGTAAAATATAATAATTTTAGTCTAAAGACAAATTTATATCTGATATTCAGTTATCAAAATTATCTTTCTTTCTTTATTAAAATGTGCATTAAAATAATCTTCATTGATAAGTTTTTTGTACATTGCTTAGAATTGTCAAGTTTGTTACGTTTACACGTTTTACATTGTATGACAAGAATTCAAAGGATTTCAATTACATATAATATTATTATTAAAAGAATCCCTGGTGCGCACTATCACGGTTACTCTTATTATTTGTTTTTATCTTTTGTGCATCAAGAATATCTTTGGTTTCATAATGCGTCTTATTCATAAATTCACAACTCGAAAGACCATTTGGTTTATTGACACAAAAGATGAAAGTTTATAGTTACTTACTTGTTGTTAATATTCCGTTAAAAAATTAAAAATTTTTTTTTGGAATCTTCAGATTTTTCAGGTTATTGATGTATCATACAATGCCGATATGTCATGACCACACTGTATAACTACAGTTGACTTTTGTTTAATATAAAACTGTCCGAATTAATTTTTTAAAACGTAAATTTGGTGGTGATCAGATCAACTACGGTAATGTTCGTATAAATTTAAATTCGAGAATCTTTCGGTGACAGAGATGCACTGGTCAACCTAGTATAGCTAAAAATTTTATGCATAAAATAATAAAGAATTTGACTATATAACGAGATGTACATATACATACCTCTTCCAAAATGAATAGCTTCCGTGTTCTGTGTTTTACTGATGTTATGTATAGTTGTTCTTTTTGTGGTGTGTGTTTGGGAAGGTAGACATCTGGCCAAAGGACTACAGTAGTTAAATATCAGAGTAGGTTTCTTCAGCAACCAATGGCTTTCCATTGTAGCTTCATTGTAAAAGTATGGAATCTCTTTGAAATAGTGTAGGTTGCTATGACAAAACAATAAATGGAATATGGGATTTAAGCAATATAACCTTTGATCTACCAGACTAAATATAGAGAAACCAACGGTAAAATGAAACATTTCTCATGACAAGATATTAGGAAGATGATAATATACTGTTTTTTTTTTCCGATAATAATATTAACATTGCAAATGTTAGTCCTGGCTTAAGATCGTCATTATGGTTCTACCCTAAACGTTACGTTATAATATACATTTTTAATTAGTAACTATTTGCTTTGCAACTATTTATTTATTTATTTCTACTCATCCACCGGTTAATATACTATAAAATTAACGAAGTTATCTTGTGTTTAATTAGGCTATTAACACTTCTTATTTTGTGTGTGTGTTTTTTATAGTCAAATTCATAACTATAGGGTCAAGTGTTTTACACAATATCTGGCCATTTTTAGAAAATAGCGTATGTTTACCGTTTTATTATGAACTTAATTTGAAAATAGATGTATCATAATTGTCCTGTAAAATTGTAAATTGTTAGCAGTAGAAGTTTAGCTTTTCTCGGTATACTCATATAATTTTCCAATGATAAAACCATTATTTTAAAACACAATATAATAAAATATTTATTTCAACCACAAATTTTGCGATGATTCGAACTAGGTAAAGATTTAATGTTAACTGACGCATAACATAATTTGGTTCATCAGTTTTACACTTCTTTTTTTTTACCATTTTAAGATTGTTTGTTAAATGAAAATATTTTCAGTATATAAAATTATTCTGTTTGATAAAAAAAAAATGTTTTACAAGTAGGACAGAAAGTTGCCTTTTATTTTGTCTTGTTGTTGGATATATAGAGTAGTAACAATATGAAAGGAAGATTCTTTGTACAGTTTATTTTTAAGAGCTGATGCAACGAGCCGTGCTATCTCCCTCTCAAAAAAAAAAAAAAACTTTTTCTTAGTTCGGAAAATTAGAATTCTGACTGTAATTTCAATGATATAATTTTATGACAATCAATTGTTTTTAAACTTCCGATATCCCCATACCAGGCTTAGTGCCAGAAACACACACACACACACACAAACACACGCAAATACAATAATGCTTTTGGGATTGACATTTTTATCACAATTCTTTAAAATCTGATATATATTTTTTTTCTTACATATTTTACCCCCCCCCCCTTTTTTTTGTTTTTTTTTGCGTTTTCCACTTCAGGGTTCATCTACTAGAAAAGCATCTTGTAGCAATGCTGGCTGGTTAATGTCATTAAGAAGATGAGAAATGCAAACTAATATCTTGTTGAAAAAAAAAAATTAACTGCTAGAT
>NC_090748.1:30057755-30065255 GCF_036898095.1 Palaemon carinicauda
AAATTTGATTTATCATATCCTCTCTGGCAAAAATATTAATAAAAAAACATCTTTTAACAGCCGCAAACTGTTTTATATGGAGAGTTTTTGCATATTTCATTATGAAAAGACAGTATTAATCTCTTGAATGCACTTGAACATACTTCAAAACTGAAAGGCTATTTCAAATTTTTAATTAAAATGAAGAGTTATTCAGAAATGAATAAATTAAGGATGGAATTCAGCAACATAGATTCAAATATGAACAGGAAAGTGTCAACTCTCCGAAACCCCTTTTTAAAGAATTCTGGAAAAAGTTTCTAGAATATCAAAGAAAGCTGAAGTTAGTTTCAAGACAATACCAGTGGGAAATAAATCTCAAACTAGAACATAAGTTTAAAGCAAAAAGTCAGGCAGAATCTCCCTTGAAATGAAACGCATTGTTCTGTTGATATTTGTGCATTTGAAGAGCTTATTAATAACGTCGCCATGAGTGCATTTGATTTTTAAAACTCTGACCCCAAAGCTATAAATTCCTGTCATCGGAGCCCTCCTTCAGTTTGTCAAGTAATACATCCTTGCTCTTTCCCCTCCTAAATTATTTCTCGTCCATCGTAGTCTAGTAACATGTTTCAGTGATCCCTGCCACATAAGACTGTCAAATACAATTTTTCTATCTCCCCTTCAGGTTTCTCTATCTTCATATCAACTATAGAATCGTTTGTCATTCTACCCATCTATTTCAAATACATTTGTTTCAGTTCCCATTGCAATATTCAAGTTACGTATTGGTGGAAAAGTATATCTTAATCCAGGATTGTGCGTCTTTTCCAGGGAGATTTTGCCTGACTTTTTGTTTTAAACATAGGTTTTACTTAGAGATTTATTTCCGCTGATATTGTTTTGAAACTAACTTCAATTTTCATTGATATTTTAGAGACTTTTTACCGGATTCTTTAAAAAGAGTTTCGGAGAGTTTACACTTTTCTGTTCGTATTTTAATCTACATTGCCGAATTTCTTCATTACCCTATTCATTTTCCACCTCGTAAAATACAACCCTTATTTTTCATTAGGAAATTGTAATGATATCTGAGTTTTTGGAGTATGTTCGAGTAAATTTGTGATATTAATAGTTTTCTTCATAATAGATTAAGTAATAAATTCTCCAAAAAAAAGATATTCTGGTGATTCAAGTGCGTCTTTATCTGTTTTCTCAACACTATTCATGCTGTTGAGGATATGATTAATCATACTTAGATAAAGCTAACTGTTATATCAAAAGTTTAAGCACTGAACGGCTATAGTTAATGAATCTATGTATTAATTTTTCTGTTGGACATTGGAAATAAATATTTAATTGAATACTGTAAATGAAAGCATATAATATTACTCTTATTCTTTGTCACAATGATATAAAATATGAAATTATTAATAAAATTAAAATTATTCTAATTTATGAAGAGTAATAGGGAAATAGTTATAATCTGGTATACATTTACAAACGCATTGAATATATTATAATAAGGACGATAGTGTATATATATATATATATATATATATATATATATATATATATATATATATATACATATATATATATATATATATATATATATATATATATATATATATATATATATATATATATATATATATATATATATATATATATATATATATATATACATATATATATATATATATATATATATATATATATATATATATATATATATATATATATATATATATATATATATATATGTATATATATATATATATATATATATATATATATATATGTATATATATATATATATATATATATATATATATATATATATATATATATATATATATATATATATATATATATATATACACGCATATATATATATATATATATATATATATATATATATATATATATATATATATATATATATAATATCGGTATGTTGGAGTTTTATAGAAGAGAATTAGAGGGTGAATAAAAAAAAGACCTTAAAGAAAATCATAAAATACAATTCACTATTTTGAATCAGAATTCAGACTTGAGATAAGTCACACAAAACACTAAATAATTTTGCGATATGGATTTTTAATAGAGTTTCGGAGATATGTTCGAAGAACATCTAACAATATTTTTTCAGCATGTCTCTACTGTAATATAGGTAAAAAATGTATGAATACATTCATCTATTTTCTAAAAAAGTTTGGAAATTAGTGTGTCACTTTCAGATATTTAAGAGACTTGTATCCTGGGAATTATTATCAACGTAAATTTAAAAAAAAAATCATAAATAGCGATATCTGAGTCCTAAGAAACAATATTATAATTCACTAAGACGAATTAAAGTTTCGGAAAGTTCCCGTAAAACCTTACTTTTCTTGACGGAAATTAGTGGTAGTAATTAAAAGTTTGCAGTTTTGGCAATATATGCCGAGATTTAGATCTGCAATTAGATTTAGCAAAGACGGATTTTCGTCCAAGTTTTTCTTCTCTAAAAAAGCTTTTCCTTAAATTGGTGGTTTCAGATAATACGCGATAAAGAGACATAATAACTGATTATTAAAAAACGGTACTTCGAATATTTTTATTAGAGCATAGCATTATTAGTCTTGTTAATATCTTGTCGGTGGGCTTTTCGGTATGAATCTTAATAATTATATCAATATTATACAAAATTAGTTATTTGAGAATGGACGATGTACGTGTCTTGAATAATTTTTTTTAATTTTATTTTATTTTTATTTTATCTAATTTTTGTCAACATATGGATTTTCCATACTTTTATCTACATATGTTTCTAAATTAATATGTACAATCTCATTTTACAAACTACAATAGATTTCTAAATAATTTGAATTTATAATAATAACAACAACAACAACAACAACATCGACAATAATAATAATAATAATAATAATAATAATAATAATAATAATAATAATAATAATAATATTGATAATAATAAAGATAGTAATAATATTATTTGAGTTGTCAAATAAACTTTGGGCATTGGGCTGAAAAAATGATATAGAAGCAATTATATTTTTCAATCATTTCTTACATATATTGTAGTCAAACCACCATGCATATTTCACAATAAACCTACTATCAATTCATTCAAAAAAATTTTTGCAAAAATGAAAGCCTTTTTCATGCATAAACACAATTCTCCGCATTCCATATTCTAAATCAATAACGATTGATTATGAAAAATAATAATGAATATGGTGAAATGAAACAAATTGTAACACAATATTTTTCCCATACTGAGCTTAGAGGACAATGTAAGTCCATTTCTGACTCATATTCATTTCAATGTTACTATTCCTAAAATATTTCCCTTTTCCTTGTTTCTTTTCCTCATTGGGCTATTTTCCCTGTTGGAGCCCCTGGGCTTATAGCATCCTGCTTTTCCAACTAGGGTTGTATCAAAGCAATTAATAATAATAATAATAATAATAATAATAATAATAATAATAATAATAATAATAATCTTCCCAACTTGACAACAAATCGAGAGGTCTCCCGAGTTTATTCCAAGTAACTCAGCCGGTTTTCTGAAATTTACCACCTGCTACATATCTAGTACTTGTGTGTTTGCGAAGCAATACTCCCGAAGTTTAGGCGTGTAAATGCAGACTGAAGAACGTCCGAGTTAGGTTTAAAACGGCAGTAAATAAATAAATGTTTTGAGATCTTTACATGCATTGCTCTTCTTGTAAATTCACATAAAGTCTGGGTACATAATGGTATCACTAATCAAACTTTACTCACTCGTTCCCTATGATTTACTGAATATATATACATATATATATATATATATATATATATATATATATATATATATATATATATATATATATATATATATATATATATATATATCTATATATATGCATATATATATATATATATATATATATATATATATATAGATATATATGTAGATATATATATATATATATATATATATATATATATATATATATATATATATATATATATATATATATATATATATATATATATATATATATATATATATATATATATATGTATATATATATATGTATATATATATATATATATATATATATATATATATATATATATATATATATATATATATATATACATATATATATATATATATATATATATATATATATATATATATATAGAAAGATATATATATATATATATATATATATATATATATATATATATATATATATATATATATAGATATATATATATATATATATATATATATATATATATATATATATATATATATATATATATATATATATATATATATATATATATATATATATATATATATAACGGATCTTGAGCAAAGCAAAAAATCTATTTTTGGGCGAGATCGACATGTCGTCCTGATGGAAGCTCCTAAAGTAGCTTCCTAAGTGATATATGTCACTACAATGATTTTCCCAGAGAATTAAACCTTCAAGTCCCAGAATTTTAACTCCTAGAGCGAATATCCTTAAATTTTCTCTCAAGGATATTGCATAATATCAGAGGACGTATTCTTGACACGCAACATAGCAATCTGCACCCCAAATAGCATTTACGCTTTGAGGTGGATGTGGCAGAATAGAAGGGGGGCTCTATCAAGGTTATTCCCGTTCTCGTACTACTATTGACCACCACAACAGCGCCATTCCTAAGATGGCAGGCATTCCTTTTAGCATTGAGCATGGTGCTACAGATACAATTCCTCAGGGACGGATACAGGGAAGATCTTTTCTTTCTGACTTTGACCTTTGTTAAGGAAGCGACTAGGGAAGGACCGGTATGGGTCTTTTCAGATCTCTTCGAACGTGTGATGCTTGTTTTCTTCAGACTCTTAATGCATCTTGCAGCAGTGCTCTTAGCACATGATCTGTCTGTATTGCGAACTAGAGAGAGATCAGAGCTCTTCTGTGTTCGCGTTTCGGGAATCTGACTGAATACCAGAGTCTCTTGACCGACCTTGCCATCTCATTTTACATTCCCAAAGGAAAGGAGAGTTTGTGTGACCACAGGCTTCAATGGCTTTTTCACCATTGAAACCCTTGACCTTGAGAGAGTCGAGACTTCTTGAAGCTTATGTTGCAACCGCGATGTTCTGGGGACCGAATCATTTCCTTGGATGTTCATAGACCAGCCAACTTGGGTGCTGCCCACCCCAGCCTTTCGTCCAGGAACATTGTTGCCTGAACCTTCCTTAGGCTTAGTTATTGCGTGACTCTGTCTGCCAATTTTATGAAGATATCTAGGACTGTGTTTAGTCTGACAAGTATCTTTCCTAGGAAATACGTTACTTTGTGTAACTTGAATCCTAGATAGGAGGGGAGGGGGTGATTGACTGGAAGTTGCCAATAGACGACTTTCAGGTCTGGTAAGATTACGAGCACCCTTTTTTGCAACAGGGTCCTTATGTCCAGAAAGATTAATATTCTGAACTTTGTTCTATTTGGACTTGTTGAGTGGCCACAAGTCCAGAATGGCTCTGAGTTTTCTTGAGTCCTCGTAGACACAAAACGGCCTTCCCTACAATTCGATGGACTACAGTTTCCTTACCACCTGTATGCTCTAGAGCTCTCAGGTGAACTGCTCCAGGATGGTTTTGGATTATGAATTGAGGAAAAGGTGGTGGAGACATCTCCCCCTCCCATCTTAGTCCCATCTTGATTAGGCCATGGACCTAAGGATCGAAGGTCCAGCGATCTTAAAGGAACCTCCCTTTTTCCAGAAGCATCTCTATGCTTCGACTGATCAGTAGGATTATATTTTCAACCACCTGCCTGTGGCAGTGCGGTCACTGCAGCTGTGGGATGTTGTTGAACAGCCCGAAATGAATTTCTAGACCTTTCCGTCTTCCTCTTGGGTTGGGGACCCACAACCGTGGAAGACTCTCTTTTTGAAAGGATGCCCAACTTTTGGAGAAGTCCTACTTTGACCGTGGTGGCGTTCTTAATCACTTTCCTGACTACCTCGTCTGGAAAGAGGTCTTTACCCCAGATGTGGGAAGATATTAGCTTCTTTTTTTCGTGTTTCGCTGTCGCCGTATCGAACACAAACTCCCTACATGTTCTGCTAGCCTTTATAAAGGCGTAAAGGTCTTTTACTAAGGTAGCCATATGTATTTTAGCTACGACCTTGACCATGTCTGGGGTATCTTAATGAGCTGAACAGAACTCTATGTAGTTTTGTAGAGATTGGGAGGCTGCAAGTCTCTCCTTTGTCTCTTGTTCATCATGTTAGACAAACTCGGATAATTTAGTGAGATGTTCCTTAAATGGTCGACTGGCGATATCCGCTTCAAGTCTTCCTACTGAAAACGTTAAATGGGCTTCCTTCCAATTCTTCTTCTGTCTGGGAAAGGCTAATGACAGAGGCTCGCACTCCTTGAGTGTAGGACACGTTTACCTGCCTCCACTACCTCGGTGACATATTTAAATGCTTTCTCCATAAAGGGGAATGATATTGAAGCAGGAGCAAGAAAGGAAAAGTGTCTGTTACCTGGTGTGAATACCCTCGACACCGGGTAACCCGTCTTTTTTATGCTACCTGATAGAATAGCCTGTGCTTTATCATGGTCGAGAATCATAACCTCCTTTGATTCCGTTCCTTCTCTTAACCTTGGTTCATCCTTCAGTCTAATGAAACAGTTAGGGAAAGCGTCAAAGCTTGGCCTGAACTGGATTTTGTCTAAAAGAACAGCACCCATCTTCTCCGAGATGTAGAGTTTTCCGTTTAAAATCGGAATCAGCTCCACAAACCTCCAGGAATTGGTTTTGGAGCATGTCGGAAGGTCTTGATCTATGGGTTGTTTGTATGACCCCTGGGGAGCGATAAGTGGAGCTTTACAACGCTCTAAATTGCATTTCGCTTCCTGCTTTTCGTCCTGTTTGCGCAGGTTTTCTATTAGATTCCTCACATGGGCCATAACTAGTCCATTCCTTCTAATAGAGGGAGAGAAGGCAGAGATATCAATGTCGCTGGCTCTAGAGCCGGTATAGACGGAGAAAATTCCAACCCGAAATTCTCCCCTTCTTCCCGTGGGCGCTTTCTGCCCTCCTTCCCAAAGGCTATTTGGCCGTCGAGAGATGTACCTCGTGTCTGGGGTACCACTATATCCTTACTTGCTTTTGGAAAAATTATCCTACGCATCCTGTCATTAGGTAGGTAAGGTCCCGGGGAGATTTTCTGAAAGCCTCTCACCCAGTTGCGTAGCTTGAAACAAGCTGCATCCCTATTCTCTAACGACTTGGGATTCTTGAAACCCTCGGACAAGAAGGTTCGACATACTTTGCAAGCCTGCGGGTTCCAATAATGTAGGGGTCCGGAAATAATATTACAGGGGCATGAAACCTGCATGCATTATGTCCGTAAAAACACTTACTCATAGTTTTGCAGAAGACTGCAACACATGACATCTGGTGTTCCTCCTGTAAACAAAGGAAAACAGAATGAGTATACGATTGATTATCTCAC
>NC_090748.1:30070255-30075255 GCF_036898095.1 Palaemon carinicauda
ATATATATATATATATATATATATATATATATATAAATATAAATATGTGTTGTTTCTAAATAAAGTTAGTTGTTCGGGATCTTTCTTTAAACTCCTCTACTACTACTACTATACAATAATAGGAAACAATAATCCATTACTCAATTTAGCTCACAGCGTGCACGAAAGCCGTGATATATCCCAAGAGCTGGGCACTGAAGGATAATCAAATAATAATATTCAGGAGCATGTACATACGACCGAGGAGGCCAGATAATTGTTATTGGCCTCTAGGAAGCTGTCTTTGCTTGATGATTTAATTCTAAGTTACAAATGTTTGTGAGTATAGGAATTGCGTTAATGACTGATGCCAAAATCAACATGAGAACTGATTGATTTAATTCAGCTAAAAAAATATAGGTGATTCAGATACAATCAAATTTTTATTTAGAAACTTGTTAGAGACTCGTTTATGCTGAAAGTAAACGGACTGCCTCAAAAATAAAATAAAATTATTAGTAATGCAAGTCATTTTCTAAAAACAAAAAATAACTGAGCCAATATTTTCTTCACAAATTTTCATGTATGAGGATTCATGTTGTACTGAAAAATTGTGCAACAGATGTTGCAGATCTTTTTGCATAGGCATATTACAATGCATAAGGACCTGTCGAATATTCACCAGTATTGAGAAGCTTTGTATGACTCATTCACAACTGCTCCCCTAATGTATACCATTGTTTAAGAAGATTGACCGAAACTTGTGTGTCGCATTCATGAACCGTTGCAAAATGACATAATCACGGGAAAAGGAAACAAATCTTCAAAAATGTTAAGTTTCTTGCTTGGAAAGCTAAGAAAAATCTCTCTATACTTTGCGCTTACTAAATATTCTAATATTTTTTTTAACCAAGCGTCTTTTTTCTTATTGTCGAATAAAACTGTTTTCTAGCAAATTGCACAGAAAGCTATCGTCTATATATCCTATTTTTTCCACGATTACTGCGTTCTATAGGCTTTTCATCAAATTCTGTGTCCACATTTACATATCAGAAATGCAGGTTTCCTCGAGAATAATTTCTATTTTTAGTAGCACCTCATTATTAGTATTTTTAATCTGACATTTTCTTTTTATCTCGGAGACCCTTCCACTCGGCATGTCTGAAAAAAGAGAAAAATTATTTTATAAAACTCATACAAAAACAAACATAGAGAAATTATTTTTTTAAACAGAGAATACTACTGACTTTGACTACCACACTTAACATTAGCATGTTTACTCGTGGTAAATGGTGATAACTACTTTTCAGTCGTTAATGGTTACCTTGGCATACATAGTTCATTTCATCTCTAAAAATTCAACAACTATTTTTGTGGATGTAAATAGGCGATTTACTTTGAGATTATCAAAATTGAAAACATGGGTAAATGGGAAAACAGGATTAATTAATAGATACGCAGCACAAGGGAATATTTCCTATGTATTACTCATTATAAAAGAGAAATAAGAATTCATATACTGCTCATACATACATGCTTACACACATACACACAGAGAAACACAGACACACATACCAACTCTCACACACACACGCGCATATCTCTCTCTCTCTCTCTCTCTCTCTCTCTCTCTCTCTCTCTCTCTCTCTCTCTCTCTCTCTCTCTCTCTCTATATATATATATATATATATATATATATATATATATATATATATATATATATATATATATATATATACTGTACATACATATGCATATTGGTTAGCATTTTCGCAGTGGGTAAAGGAAATACATTAATTGCTTTAGAGTTCATTCTTTATTTTTCCTTTGCATTATAAACAACCTATCTTTGGACCAGCTTTAACTTGTAATTTTCAAAATGGTATTAAACTTTACAGAGCAGGATCCGTGCCTGTGTTATCGTATATGTTTTATTACCCTTCTTCTGTGATCTATGCACACGTGTTTTCTTTATGTGTTAATACTAGTTACCATATCAGCACTTTTTTCTTTATATATCGTATGTTACATAGTTTCTACTTTTATTTTCAATCATTCTGTAACCACTAGATTTTGACCTCCGCCAAGGAAGTTTTCCGATCGAGTCGGATTATTTATCTATTTATTTATTTATCTGTCTCTGTTTGTTGACAGGACTACGTCAAAACTAATCAACAGATATTGACAAAACTTTCATCAAAGTTAGATCTTACGTCGTGAACGACCCCATTAAATTTTTGAGATGGTCCGGTTGTGAATCGGGATACCAGATCCAGATTTGAAATATTCGCCATTAAACAAATGGCTCGACGGATTCCGATGAAATTTTCACCACAGGTAGGGCATTGACAACCCCATTAAATTGTGGAGATGGTCAGGATCCGGATCAGGATATTAAATCCAGATTTGATTTATTCACCAGTTTAAAGATAATGTCAAAACTACGCAACTATTTCTGACAAAATTTTCACCACATAAATATTAGGTCATTGATGACCCCATAAATTCTGGAGGGGGTCCGTGTTCAGATCAGGATATTAGATCTCGATTTGAGTTATTCGTCATCTTAAAGATAATGTCAAAACTATTTGATGGATTCCGTCATTTGATGGATTAGGTCATTGACGGCCCTATTAAATTCTGGTCCGGGTCCGGAGTAGGATATTAGATCCAGATTTGAATAATTCCCTATTTTAAAGATAACGATAAAACTGCTCGGCTGATTTTGACAAAATTTTCACCATAGATAGACTCCATTAAATTCTGGAGATGGTCCGGAACCGAATCAGGCAGGATATTAGATCAAGATTTGAAACGTTCGCCATTTTGACGATAACGTCAAAACTATTTGACGGATTCCGACGAGATATTCATCACAGATAGATATTAGGTCATTGACGACCCCATCAAATTCTGGAGATGGTCCGGTTCTGAATCAGGATACCAGATCCAGATTTGAAATATTCGCCATTTTAAAGATCATGTCAAAACTTTTGGACGGATTTCGACAAAATTTTCACCACAGATAGATATTATGTCATTGACGACCTCATTATATTCTGGAGATGGTTCGGATCCAGATCATGATATTAGGTCAGATTTTAATTTTCCTCCATTTTGAAGACAACGTCAAAACTACTCGACGGATACTGAGAAAATTTTCACCACAGATAGATGTTAGGTCATTAACGACACCATTAAATTCTGGAGATGGTCCGGATCCAGATCATGATATAAGATTTAGATTTCTATTTTCCGCCATTTTGAAGATAATGTCAAAGCTACTTGGTTCTTGACATTTTCCTCCATTTATGCTTGAAAATTTCAGGTAACATTTTATCCTCTGCACTATGTTATAAGTCCCGTAATGAACGCTGTTAATTTTTGGATTTAGGACCTCTTATCTCTGAACAACCTGATTTTTATTCCCGATAACACACTCTGCAAATACATTTTCTGATATATATCCACCATTAAAGTTAAGGATATGCTAAAAGCATCCTGGCACGAGGAACCAACTCTGGACCTTCTGGAAAGAGATACCTCGAGCCATTCTTGTCCATCTCGTCGCCGTAATGGGAAGGACAACAGGCAATAACCTTTGTTTAATCCACGCTATAATGACTCATGAGGAATCATCACTCCCGAGATTAAACTGTCAATGTTATCTTGTATGATGGTACGTTGGAGAGATGTTATACTTAACGGTGACATATCCTGCGCGCCGGCGTGGTTCAACTTTCCCTTCACCCGCCCGCCTTCCCAAGAACTTTCAACTTTCTCCCAACTTCCCGAGAGCAGCCCCAGTACAGACGGCAGCACCAATGGCTATAGTGCCACGTCTGATTTTCCCATTCTCCTTTACTTTCTCTTCTAATATCTCGCCTTCAAAATTAATTCTGGCTTTCATATCCTAGTGGTATTTGGTATCGTCGTGTATCCCTTCAAATGTCTTAATGAATTGTTCTGAACTTGTAATACATTCGGATATCCGAAGAAAAACCGCTAATCTCTGAGTGATTATCTAAAAGTGTTTTTTTTTTCCATGGTGTGTATTACAGTGATTTTTATGCACAAGACTTTAGTGATTTATTATTAAAGGCATGGAAATATTTAGAACTCCCTTTTCTACCATTTTATTATTTTGCAGACAGGAATAGAAAGGTGATTTTCATAATGTTTTCAAACACGACAAAATAATAAGCCAGCTTTTTTATTTATTTTAATACTTAGCGTATTCAAGTGGTATTTTTCTTATTCTAATGTCATATCCTTTTCCATATCGTTGACCTTAATCAGTTGAACGTGTAATTTTATCACCTGCTTGTTATTTGGTATTAATAATATATTTTGGAAATAAAAGTTAAATTGCCCAACTTTAGTATATCAAAGGATAAGGCGGTCGACTTCTTCCTACACAACCCTTAATTATCTGTCAGGTTTACCGGAGATATTGACATCCATAAATGTTGACTTCTTCCAAGGAGTCCCATCGCCAGTTACAGAATATAACGTCCATCAATTATTTTTAATGATTTTTTTTTCTTATTTTGTTACAGTTGCATAAAAACTTTCAAAGAAAGTTGAGAAATAAATTGATATAATCAAAATCATGTTATTATTTACTTTGATAATTGTCATACTCCACGCTTAGAATTAATGGATCTTTCCCTTTAATACATTTATATTTTTTTTAATTTCTTTTTATTTTTCTTTATGATAAATGTAGGGTATTAAACTCACAAATCTCTCTCTTCTCACCAGAGAAATAGAACTGCTGAAACGAAGTAGAGATTTTCCTAACTCCATTAAAGTCTATTTTTATTCATGCGTTCTGGGATTTGTTTGTTTCACATGTTATTTTCTCATCCTAATTCCCCATCAAAACTGAAAAGAGCTGGCAGTAGTGGGAAAATCAAGGCATGCCTTACCTTATCTTATTCCTTATTGCCTTATTCTATGTTTGGGGTTCCCCAGGTCCCTCAGTGAGAGGCACCTAGTATATCCACCAGAGAGTTGCT
>NC_090748.1:30080255-30087755 GCF_036898095.1 Palaemon carinicauda
TTTGTAAAGATGATTTTCTTTTCCAGAGTAATCCTATTTTCCATGTAATAATGGTGTAAGAGAATATTAAAGTAGTTATATACAACTCAGTCGAAAATAAAGTTAAAGAAAAAAAATTCTTGCACGTTTGAAAATTGTCGAAAACAAGTTTTATATCAATAAATAGATTTCTTGTTTGGAAAGATAAACATACTGAATAAAATTATTTTCCTTATTGTATTTCTTATCAGTTTAGTTGTATATATTCTGGTCTGTGTAACCCACGTATATCATTAGAGAAGTTGTATTTTCTCGGTTATGCAATATTATCATGATAGAACAGGTTTATATATAAATCATAGCTTCATAAAATCATGAAACATATTATTCTAAAACTCTTTTCATACGAAAACTTTTTGTATGAGCGTGCCTTGATTTCTTACGAAATTATGATTATATTTTTTCTTTTGGTTTTTTGAGCGTGGAAAAACCTGTAGTAGAGTTCCAGAAAATCTTTTCTTTAGGAAAATTTCTGGTCAGTTGAGAATAAATGGAGAGTTCATGTAGCATACTTCTTACATACTTGTAGTTGTTTAACCTAAAGCTTCTTCATGGTGGTTTTCTGTTTTTTATTATTTGGTTATTATAATCTGTAAAAAATATCATGAAGATTGCATAAGAATTGAATTCTCTCTCTCTCTCTCTCTCTCTCTCTCTCTCTCTCTCTCTCTCTGTGTCTGTGTGTGTGTGTGTGTGTGTGTAGAACAATAAAAGCCCAAACCTCACAATGCATTGTCAGGGATCGTTACTTCAATGGAGTCAGCTTTTGTAAACCTAATGAGTGAGTAATCATTATTCCCTTCAGTGTATCTTATTGAAACCGGAGGGTCACCATAGGTAAACTTAATTTGATCAAGGTGAAACCATTTACCATGGATAACGTTATTACTAAAGATTTGATTTTATGTTCTCTCTCTCTCTCTCTCTCTCTCTCTCTCTCTCTCTCTCTCTCTCTTGTTAATATCAAAATGTTTATTGAGGCTATTAGTATTGAATCCAATTTATATTCTACATAAGAAAATCCTAATAAATCTTTTATTTTGTAAGTAATTAAAAGCATATATATATATATATATATATATATATATCAACAAACTAGTTTCTTTCAGTTATAAGCACCCTTATATTGCTGATTTATGTGATATTATCAGAGTGGGGGCTGTTGGAAATATATGCTTATCAAATATCATGGTAATTGTTATACTGATGTTGAGTATATGACATGAAATGGAACAGTATTATTCTGCCTCCATATTTCTAATAACTAAAAAGACAGAGGGCTGAAATTTTATATAGGTTTGAGTATATGAGGCAAACCTTTTAAATAAAACGTTCATATTTCATAAATTATACCAAAACTCATATGGGAAATTTAAGTAGGATTATATCCTTTTTTTTGCTTTTTGGTGTTATAAATATGAATGACTTAAATGATTATGTGAGCATTATTCGAAAACTAATATTCGAAAACAATTATTCTGAACACAGCTTTTCGAAGGAAAACTTATTCGAAAGAAAGTTATTTGAAAGGACAATTATTCGAAATGATAATCATTCGGAATGAAAAATTCTCTATTCAAACAAAGGTGTTAGAAATACAAAAATCAAAATATACAAAAGAGCGCTCTTTTATACACAAATCTCATTATCAAAATAAATTCAAAATAGAAAAACAATTACCTATAAACGCAAGTTATGTGCTACAACACGCAATTACCCCAATACTGAATACTCGGCAAAGTTTGCCGCTAATTTTTTTAGCCTTTTATTTAAATCACTGTATTTCTTGGTATTCTTCATATTTGTGGTCCCTGCTCTTATTTTCACAATATGAATGCCTTGCAAATCCTGCTCTCTTTTTTAGAGGGTCTAGGAACTTCCCTATTTTAGGATGATGAGATGATATTGGTTGCAAAAAATGGCCCTGTACCATCCTTCAAGGGCGTTGTTAGTCTTGGCGAATCAGTATCGACTCAAAAGAAAACCACGTACTTATTTCAAAGATAGCACTACGTCGATAATGTCTAGAACGATTACCAATAGATGAATCTTCAAAGTATTCTAAAACAGGATTCACAATTGAAGGATATGTATTCTAATCCAATAATGCTTCAAATGATTCAGTAACTTTGTCTATAGGAGCAAAGACTTAGGCGAGCAGCATTCGAATTCTTAAAGCGAAATTTGAATCTGCATCATATCTCATTCTTAGACCACAATCGCATATCTTTCTAATGATCATCATTTCATATAATTGTCCTATCGAATAACTTTCTTTCAAACAAGTTTCCATTCGAATATCTGTTTCTCGAACAATAGTTTTCGAATTATTGTTTTCGAATAATTGTTTACGGATAATTTTCAAGATTCGGGCTCAGTATTAGAAAAAATTAAGTAAGTGGTATCCTCAATAAAAATAAACTTGTTGAGTAGGACATGGATTGGTATGGATGAGCAACTGACTGTAACAGAGATTAGAAGCAGTTCAAAGGTTAAAAGAAAAAAAATACTCATATGTATAATAAACGTATATGATGATCGATATACCGATAAATGGAATTCGATATTTATAGTCAGAAAAGCTTTGGTGACCATAGGGATTTAGCAGTCCAATAACAACAAATCATTATATTAAAAAATCATATTTTAGAACATCAATTTATTTCAACGAGGATATCTCTTTTTCAATGTTAATGTGTCGCTTTCTCTTTTTGGAAACTAAAAATGCTTGATCAAATGGCAGAAGGATTGTGACTCATTCTAAATGAGTGATGTACAGTCAATTTAAATTATATGCCGATCCTTATTTTCAGTGAGTAAAATGTGGTATGGTTTCCTGGCTCGACTTTTAAATTTACTGATCCTTTTAATAAAAATAGAGCCGAAGAATCATGATATGTACCTTTGCCAGAGGGATTAAAGAGGAAAAGATTAACGAAATCCGAGAAATTATGAAAAAAAATGTGAGTGAAGAGAATTCTTGGGGCATTTTACAAAACGGAGAACGAATAGGAAAATTACAATTCTTCAAATTACCTTCCTCGTGTTTAATATTAAATTTCTCCATTAAAACACTGCATTGCTCTATTATCTATTCTCTAAATTGCACAATTTAGACTATTTATTTAGGTTAATGCAAATACAGACTGGAGAAAAAAACCAATTTTTTAGAAGATTCATTTACATACGCAAAAACCTCATTAGTACATTCGTCAGCTACTAAACAGTGCACCATTTACATATACCTAACTTTTAAAATCTTAGATATTCAGTATCAACGGCATTTAATAAAGATATTGTTTATTCTGCAATTTCTAGTTCTTGCACTTTCAAATTACTTTTACCGCTTATCGATCTTTATTTTCTATAAGAAGCCAGATGACATCCAAACATCATGTTAATTTTCTGAAATTATCCGACTAATTTTGATTTTATTTTTACAGAATTATGTTTCTTTTATATATATATATATATATATATATATATGTATATATATATATATATATATACATATATATATATATATATATATTTATATATATATATATATATATATATATGTATATATATATATATATATATATATATTTCCGTGTAGGCCTATTTCCTTTTATTAGTTGAAAAAAGACTACACTCTCCGTCAAACAATAAATTTTGGACTAGTAACACACTTCTTTTCATTCATAAGACATACATGATCTCGGATCTCTTTATTTACTCACCTGTTTTCAGATTTATCTCGTTCCTAATCAAAACTTGGTCCTTTCTGTCAACGACGTTTTTTTTTTTTTTTTTTTTTTTTTAAATAAAACTACTTCATTCTTTTCTATATCAACTGTAACAATAATTCTTCTCATTTTACTGTTAACCTGGTCATCACCTATTCGTTGTATTTATAGTGATTTCATTACTACTGAGGTTTTTTACTGACTCAATATCTTTCACAGAGCATATAAATGACATAGGCTACATTGTAGTTTCTAATAACGAATTGATTTTTTTTATTTGCATTTTAATTATATGAATACGGTTAGTTGTTGAACACCCATTTATATAGCCTACCCACTCTCTTGGTTTACTGAAGTCTATTTGTTTTTCCATTCAGCCTAATATGATTTATGAAAACTTTCTATTTATTACTGGGAGTAATTTTATTAACCAGTAATTATTTAGGTCTTTTGTCCGCCTCTCTCATGAATTAGTATTATATTGATACTTATGGATCCTCATCTATTTAAGAGATTTTCAGCACCCTCTGCAGTGGGAAATATCTCCCTCCACCTTGATTAGTTGTGTACACTGCTACTGGTAACTTTGGAACCAGACGCGATTATTTTATTCGTGTGTAGGATTTGGCCAGTTTTCGTAACCACGCTGGCCCCTGCATATTGTTGATGGTAGGAGAATTTGGTCTGATCACTCAAGATGATATCTATGTATATATATATATATATATATATACGTATATATATATATATATATATATATGTATAAATATATATAGATATGTGTATGTATGTGTATGTGTATATATATATATATATATAAATATATATATATATATATATATACACACCCACATATATATATATATATATATATACACACACAATGCACCACCTGCTGCTGTTGCTTTGACGACGAAATCCTCTATAGTTAGGGCAATTAGAAGCACCCCAACTGCTTCTGTTGACAGGGCCCATAGAAGGGTCCTGGGACGTCATTTCAAATGGTACTTTTCGATGCTGATGCTCCCGCGACGGGAAACTGAAAAAAACGGCAATTTGGGGCGTACATGTGGGCGCACTGTCTTCTTTTCCAACAGGAACATTGTCGTGTCGTCCTCTCAGGGATGAGTTAGTTTCCATAGAGTTTCCTCCCTTGGCCTCTGTCTGTTTTGGCAATCTTTCTTGGCGGAAGGGCGCTTAGGTCTCTTCCCAGCATGTCCTCTCTGGGTGACCTGGCTGCTACTATTCTCAACATCATCGTCAGTATTTTCTTCTAAGGACATTCATTTGTCTTTTATCTTTCATCGTAAGAGGATTTATTATCTAAGTTAATTTTCCCAACAAAAATGAGCATAAATCTTTTTCAAGCGAGAGAAATAGAACTTTAAATCTTCAGATTGCATAACTAAAGACACAAATGTTTCTCGCTGACTTTCAAATGATTTCACCAGTTTAATTCAATAGTAACTAACTTGGAATTAAATAGTTACACACGGGGAGAGCAGATACTCGGGGAAACAGTTATATGATCAAGATTATTACAACTAGAAAAAAATATTGGACGTCCCGTGGCGTATCGACACCCACCTTGGTTGAGGTAAGCTTACTATGGTAGGTGTGCCTATTGATGGTTGTTCACCCAGTTCTCGGCCTCGAAGATAACTTGTCTTATATTGACTTACTTTTGGTATTCTTATTTCTCCCACATTGCTTGGGGGGGGGGGGTGTTCTGAGGGCTTGTCTCACCTAAGGGTAGCAGTGGAAGGTGATGTCACCGCATCATAATAGTTCTCACTCTGTCTCCTCTCTCCGGTATACCTATTGACATGGCAATTTATTCACTACATGTGCGCTTGGGTAAGCACATACCTAAAAATGGGGAAAGCGGCTCGAACTGATTCCCACACTACACATGGATCAGGGAGATGAAGTCAGAGGTCAGCCACATCCGCCCTACTTCCTGTGCATTTACTTTATGCTTTTGGCCTTTGTTGAAATTATTTATGTGTCCGTGACACAATTCTTCCTCACAAGGGGTTAACTACTTTCCTCTTGGTAAGGGTAGAAGAGACTCTTTAACTATGGTAATAAGCTCTTCTAGGAGAAAGACACTCCAACATCAAACCATTGTTCTGTTTTCTTGGATAGGCCCATAGCCTCTGTACAATGGTCTTTCACTGTCTTGTAGTAGAGGTCTCTTTCTTGGCGGTACACTCTGGCACACTATTTTATCTTATTTCTCTCCTTGTTTTTTTTATACATATTTTTATAGCTTATTAGTGGAAGATTTGTTTTGATGTTTTTCTTGATCTTAATATATCTATTTTGTTAATGACTTTTCTCGTAGTTTCCTCATTTCCTTTCATCATTGGGCTATTTTCCCTGTTGGAGCCCTCGGGCTTATAGCACTCTGCTTTTCCAACTAGGGCTGTAGCGTAGCAATCAATAATAATAATAATAATAACAATAATAATAATAATAATAATAATAATAATAATAATACTTATCACTGGATTGGACAAAGGTTTATATCTGTGTAGGAATAAATTTTGCATATCCACCACCATCCCTATAGGGTATGAAGTCTTTCCTACTTGGGGAAAGCATAAACCAATGAATGTTTGCTTGTAGCAAGGAACAATTTTTTAGGACTATCCATGTTAAAATTATCCATAGTTTTGAAGTAATGCTAAACCATTTTCTAGTAAAATGACAACGGCGAATAAGACGCAAGGTTTACAAAGAACTAGTTTATTGACAATCAATTGAAATATATAGGTTAAACGACAGTTATAAAATTATAAGATGTGGATGAACCATTAAATAAGCATAAGGATCACAGTAAACAGAAAATATTGTTTCATCTGAAAGGAAAAAACATATATGCGCCACTTTTAATATCGAAATACTATTATTATTATCATAGTCTATCTTACTACTCAATCACATTAGCGTCAGAAACGCTTGGCACGCGTGTCTGCACTTATGCTTGGTTCACCTTTGTTTATGGAACAGTTAACAAGGACACCTTAGTGGCCTAACGCTTAGTCTGTAGAAACAGTCCGTGACTACACACCCACCCTTGAATTAATCGTCCCAATTAATTTCACTGTTCCTTAGAGAATTAAACAGCAGGTTTAACGACACTACTTACTGTCACCAGAGACATCTTCAGTTGCTCCACTTGCTTCACACAGTGTCTAAAGAATGCTCTGGATGACTTCCAGCCAGTGTATGAGCGAAGATGTTTGAAATCCATATTATTAAAGAAATATATGGAAGAGGGCAACTTTTCTCGGATCATGACCGGCGGGTGTACTATCTGGATCCGCTCTGCAAATAAAATAGGAGATTTTCGCCCTTAGTTGCTTCTGAGATATATTTGAGCCTGATGTTTCTCCCCTAAAGAGCTGACCTCCCGTAAAGTCTGAAGTTCTACTAAGATAGACCTTTAGGCACTCCACCGGACATAGAGATGCATCTTTTTTCAGAGGGCAGGATTCTCCAGGGGACCCCCACCTATTGGTGGGTAGGCTCGTTCTTGGCAAGAAAAGTTAGGTCCGGAAAAAGGTTCAGTTCTCCCTCATCTAAGAACTGAACATGACCTTCCTCTCTCGAGAGGGCTACTATTTCTCTAACTCTAGCCCCCGAAGCGAGTGCAAACCGAAATATAACATTTTGGGTCAAATCCTTTAAGGCACACTCCTCATTATCCATCATTGAAGCAAAACTA
>NC_090748.1:30095255-30097755 GCF_036898095.1 Palaemon carinicauda
CTACGCTCACATCCTCACTTCGTACCAGGAAGTCTTCTGTCCTGAAGTTCGCCAAACACCTATGGTTCCTGCCGACCATGTTATTTATCAATCGATCAAGACAACAAAGCTCACAGTGCCAGCCACTAATCAAATGCTCGCTGAAATGGAAGAAATGGTACTTTATCAAAAAAGCCAAAAAACCATGGTAGTCGTTCTTACACATCGTATTGAAGGGGGATGGCTTCCTGAACCCTTGTTGGTATTAAAGGCATCCGAACATGCATATAGAAGCAGATCACTACACATCTGAAACATCTCCGACGTTACGTCCTTCTTGCGCTAAATGAAACTTTTCTTAATGTTCAATATCTTCAAGGCATATACTCATGCCCCATGAAGCAAGGAGACATCCACAAGACCTCCATCACCAACCCCTTAGGTACATACACCTTTAATTACTCCTCTTTCGGCATTTGTAATATTGTGCTCTCTTCCCCCTAAGCGGATCACCTCTGTCACATACGTACCAATAGCTCACTTTTAATGTAGCAGTCGATCAGTACTACCCACACCCTCGACCTTCAAAGTACTGCAAGAAACTTTGGGTATGATAAAGTAATATCACAGGTTCCTGCCAGCCACCGCCGTCAGTCTTGGGCCCCTCTACACCTCGCTCAATGCCAAGCCGCCAAAAGAACCAAAGTATGGCCCTTTCAAGAAGTGGCTCCCTGCAATGCAAATAATGCCCTATCAACTGCTGCTGTTCTCCCTTGTCCCGATGCCAGTGAAGCTGCTATTGTTTGTAAACCGCTCGAGCGGCCCATCAGCCTTTTTCAGTAGGAAACATTCCAAGATTGAATATGGTTACTGTACCTTGGACCACAAATTGCTAGCAGTGTATTTGGCTGTCTGTATGTTTCACCTCTTCTTAAAAGTTACGCCCTTCATTTGCAGAGACCATATGCCTATGATGCTTGCCTTCACTTGACAGTCCAATGGATGACATCTCTCTGCCTTGCCTATATACAATTGCACCCTACATCATGTCCCTGGGAAAATTAACACCGTTGCCGATGCCCTATCAAGAAATACATTGGCCACCACTCATCTGGGATTGGATTACGCCTTGGCAGAAGCCCAACAAAATGATCCAGAGTCCCAAGTATATATTCATCTAATAGTATTAGTATCTCTATTATTGTACACACTGTATAGCCCTAAGTTGCAAAGACGTCGTATTCAATTACTCCAATGCCACTCACAACTGTGATGTCAGTACTGATGGACCACAACCATGTATACCTGCTCTTATGTGCCAACAGGTGTTTGATATAATTCATGGCCTCTAAAATTCTTCCCGCCGAACTACTGCACAGGTACAGAATACAAAGTTCATTTGGCTTGTCATCACTAAAGATGCTAAGGATCCGATCCATTATTCTACTTCATGCTAAACTTCAGAAGTACATCGACAAATGGATTCAGGAGTGGGTCCCTCATTCACGTCAACATAGTAGACCCCAAAAACCACATCACAAGGACACCATTGCCTGTTTACCCACATTGACAGCTCAACTCGTCCCCTTGAGCATACTACTTCTGAATGAGGCGCTGAATTTGCCTCTAAATTAGTGAATATCCTGGCCATCAACCTACATCAGACAACTGACTACAGCACTGCAGACAATGGAAAGGTAGAACATTTTCATCGTACCCTCAAAACACAGTTGATGTTCTCTGCAATGACTCCAAGGGTTTTATTCAGCTTCCTTGAGTCTCCTTGTGATTAAAATCTACTTCTAACAATGGCCTGGATGTTTTGGCAGCTTAAATTGTGTAGGGCTACCCATTAGCCATCGCTGCCGGTTTCTTCCCATCTGTAACTTCCTCCGACAATATCCAAGGCCTATGTTACATGCTTAGAAAATTCAGTAAACACCACAACACACATCTTCCCGAACAAGGACTCTAGCAAGCCACAGCTGACACCTTACACTGACCTTTTCCTTTTGATCGCATACCGAAGTCTTTCGTATGTAACATTAGTGGCAAAAAAGACTGGGTCTTCATTGATTGCTTAACTTGTAAATTTCCTGCACTGTGATACACAAACAATTCGCCTCTCTAAACCAGAGCACCCTATATCATATGCAGAGGTATAAAACTTTCATGTATATATATATATATATATATATATATATATATATATATATATATATATATATATATATATATATATATATATATATATATATACATATATATATATATATATATATATTATATATATATATATATATATATATATATATATATATATATATATATATACACACACACACACACACATATATACATATATATATATATATATATATATATATATATATATATATATATATATATATATATATATATATATATATTGGATGGTAGAAGGCGACTAAATTATTCCACGTAAATGGCTATATCCAAAGGAATATTATTGAATCCTTTTAAATCTCCTGTACCAAAGGTA
>NC_090748.1:30107755-30117755 GCF_036898095.1 Palaemon carinicauda
ATATATATATATATATATATATATATATATATATATATATATATATATATATATATATGTATATATATATATATATATATATATATATATGTATATATATATATATATATATATATATATATATATATATATATATATATATATATATATATATATATATATATATATATGTATTTTTGGGCTCAAGCCATGTCGTCCTGATGGAAGTTCTTAAGGTAGCTTCCAAAGGGATCTATTATACTACAGTGATATTCCCAGAGAATTAACCTTCAGGTTCCAGAATTCTAGCTCCTGGAGCAAATATCCTTAAAATTTACCTCAAGGATATCGCATAATATCGGAGGATGCATTCTTGATACGCCACATAGCAATCTGCACACCTAATAGCGTTTACGCTTCGAGGGGGACGTGGCAAAAGAATAGAAGGGGGCCGTAACAAGGTTACCCACGTTCCCGTACTACTTTTGACAACCACCCCAGCGCCATTCCCAAGATGGCGGACACTCCTAATTTTGTAGCGAATTCACTCTTTGGTGTTCCCTGTTGATCTAAGTTTTCGATCGATTTTCAAGGATTTTATTATGCATTCTACAACTTCATTCGCCTTTGGAAAGTTGAGTATTTGGTCTTCACAATGAATAATTTTTAGCTCCCTTTTCACAGTTAAATTTGTGTAATTTTTTGTGTTTAGAGCTAGCCTGTACCGGAGGCGCTATGAGCGCTGTCGATCGTTGGCCATGTTATTTAGTTAGCAGAACGACTTCCCGGTTTTTAAATAGCATCATATATCATTAATTAATTATTTAATTATGTTAGCTATTTAGGCTATATACTCTTGTAAAGATATTTACATTGTGCATATTTTTCTTTTCCATGTCGATCGTATAGTTAGAGTCTCGGAGAGTGAGGTAAATGAGATCTCGTCTTGCCTAGGTAACCTAACCTAGGCGTGTTATTAGATGTTTAGACATTCCCCGGTTACCCTTGTGTATGTTGATTTCAATTATGCAGAGATGGGTATCTCTTTAAATTGGATGAAACTTTACACCTCTCAAAAAAAGGGAGATTTAAGGGTAATCCCTCTTCCCTCTGAGTGTAGCCTCAGGCTACAATCTTAGTAGGTCAGCCTTGAATTTTTAATTCAGGTATGACTTTCCTACGGTTTTTTCTGCCCTTCCCCTGTAACCACAGATGCAGATTTTTGGGGTTTTGGCCAGAATCTCAGAGTATTTAGTCTATGGTAGGTAGCTACCAGGCAAGATGAATAGAATTCTTTTGCTACATTAGGCTACCGACATAGGAGGCTAAACCTCCCTAGGCCACTCATGAAGGGTCTGTACGATATGAACCTTCTTCCTGTGACCTAGAAGAATAGTCCTGTGTTAGTGGACCCTAGGCTGAGGAATAGAATTCTTCTAATGCTTAGGGGACACTGGCACTACAACCCTGTTTCCTTACCATTAGAGGTGGTGACGATTGTGCTTAATCGTATTAATCTAACCCTAGGCTAAGGAATAGAATTCTTTAGTGACATGGGATAGTTCTATTACAAGAACGGAGTTTGTTAGGTGGGCAGGACAGGCTATGGCCGGCTCCTGCTATACCTTCCACACGACCCTCATTTCCCCTCCCTTCTATCCCGTCATGTTGGCGAATCCCGGAAACCTTACTGTTGCCGGTGGGTTGCCGGGATCGACCAGACTCCCCCTCTTACTGTTGACAGCTGCCGGCTGGCAGTCATGACAGAAGCCGGCCGGCAGTCTTAACATCTGTCGGCCGGCAGTAATGACATCTGTGAGCTGGCTGCCATATTAGTGGCCCACCAGCAGTAAAGACTACTGCCGGCCGGCAGTCATGGCTACTGCTGGCCGGCAGTCATGGCTGCTGCCGGCCGGCAGTCATGGTGACTGCTGGCAGGCAACCAGGGCAGCTGCCGTCCGGCAGCTGCTAGCCATGTTTGCTGTAAGTGGGAAGTCCCTTCTGTTTACAAAGGTTCCTCAGTTCTTTCTTGAACTGCTAGCAACAGTGGCTATTGCCGGGGTGCTGCCTACCAGGACGGCACAGAATGGTGCCTACTCAGCCGGCAGCACGCCGACTGTACTGATACTGCCGGCCAGCGGTGCCGGACGGCAAGGCTTAGACAGATCCTTGCCGGCGACAGTACTGTAGCTGGATGGAAGCTTGAATTTTATATTCTTCCCTTCCATTTGAACCTTCTTTCTGGAAAAGGTAGTAATAGTATACTTTTACATCCCTTTTACTGTATATATATATATATATATATATATATATATATATATATATATATATATATATATATATATATATATATATATATATATATATATATATATATATATATATATATATATATATATATATATATATATATATATATATATATATATATATATATATATATATATATATATATATATATATATATATATATATATATATATATATATATATATATATATATATATATATATATATATATATAATACATATATATATATATATATATATATATATATATATACATATATATATATATATATATATATATATATATATATATATATATACATATATATATATATACACAGTATTAGGTAGTCTGTTCTCCATGCTATCTCTCTTTCTTTTAGCTAGCAGGCTAGATGTGCTAGCATTAGCTATCTATGCCGACGACATGCTGGCTGAACTACAGAATATGTTTATACAGATAGTTAGTATTTTTGCAGTATCGGATAAATTGCAAATAGAAAGCTTCTGTATATTTTATACTAGTAATGTTTTCCAATATATTTGAAAATCCTACACAAATATTTGTGGAACCCAATCTCATATTGAAAGAATTTAATTCTTCAATATTCTGATTAGAAATCAGTCTTCAGATTACTCTGCAATATTAAAATTTTAAGGACTGGAGGTTACACTCTTAACCCTTAAAGGGCAGATCCCTTATCCTCGAGTTTCCATGATTAGGAAACTATGTTTTAATTTTGTAAGGGGGGTCACAGCAAATAAGTTGGGTGGGATATATACAAATATATGTCTTTCCTTTCCCCAGTCCAGTTGGGATCATGCCAGCTGGACCGTACAGCCAGTTGCTTACCAGAAAGGCAACACATTGGCTGGATCATACTATATATAATCATACAGTAACCAGTATATTGCAATATAGTGCATACTACAAATAGGAAACTACAGTATGGTTATACAGTAACTATTTCCAGCATATCTTGGGTATCCTCATGCGAGCTTATGCTGCAGCCGCTATTACATTGAAGGAATAGTGTTTCTTCGTGTAGCTGATTGAGAAATCAGTCTTCCGTACCCCACAGTATTTAGTATGAAAGGGACAGTGAAGTATACACTTCCCTATCCCAAGGGGTTAGAAAACTCCCTTTTTCAGTTGAAATTCCTTTAAAAAGGAAATTCCTAACATTTAATACTGTGGGGAGGTACATGCATCTGCTTGCGAGGGATACACAAGTATGTGTCTCCTACTATCCCTTTATAGCTTGCTATCCTAAGCTATTCTATTAAGATATGACCTTTGATATATTGGTTATCGGTGAGATAATCAATCGTATACTCATTTTGTTTTCCTTTCTTTACAGGAGGAATGCCAGATGTCATGTGTTGCAGTTTTCTGCAAAACTAGGAGTAAGTGTTTTTACGGACATAATGCATGCAGGTTTCAAGCCCCTTGCAATATTATTTCCAAACACCTGCAGTATTGGAACCCGCAGGCCTGCAAAGTATGTCGGGCCCTATTGTCCAAAGGTTTCGAGAATCCCAAGTCGGTAGAGACTAGGGATGAAGCTCGTTTCAAACTACGCAACTGGGTGAGTGGCTTTCAGAAAATCTCTCCGGAACCTTACCTGCCTAATGACAAGATGAGTAGGTTACTATTTCCAACAGCGAGTAAGGAAATAGTGGTACCCCAGACACGAGGTACTTTTCCCGATGGCCAGATAACCTTCGGGAAGGAGGGCAAAAAGCGAGCACGGGAAGAAGGGGAGAAGGTCAGGTTGGAATTGTCTCCGTCCTAACAGGCTCATGAGCCAACGACATCGATATCTCCGCCTTCTATCCATCTTTTAGATGGAATGAACCAGTTATGGGCCCAAGTCAAGAATCTAGTAGAAAATTTGTGCACCCGAAGCACAAAGCAGGAAGCGAAATGCAAGGTAGAGCTTGGTAAAGCTCCGCTTGTTGATCCTAAAGGGTCGTACAAACGACTTGTCGATCAAGACCTTCCGACATGCTCCACACCCAATCCCTGGAGGTTTGCGGAGCTAATCCCGATTTTAAACGGCCAACTCTACATCTTGGAGAAGATGGGTGCTGTTCCTTTGGACAAAATTCAGTTCTGGCCAAGCTTCTTTGACCCTTTCCCAAACTGTTTCATTAGACTGAAGGATGAACCAACATCAGGAAAAGGAACAGAATCAAAAGGAGGTTATGATTCTCGACAATGATAAAGCACAGGCTATCCTATCAAGCAGCATAGGAAAGGCGGGTTACTCGGTGTCGAAGGTATCCCCACCAGGTAACAAGCACTCTTCCTTTCTTGCTCTTGTTTCAATTTCATTCCCCTTTACGGAAAAGGCTTTCAAATATGTCAGTGAGGCAGTAAAGACAGGTAAACCATGTCCCACACTCAAGGAGTGCGAGCCTCTTTCACTAGCATTTCCCAGACAAGAGAAGAACTGGAAGGAGGCCCATTTAACCTTTTCAATTGGAAGACTTGAGGCGGATGTCTCCAGTCGATAATTTAAGGAAAATCTTCCAAGATTATCTGAGTTTCTCTTACAGGATGAACAAGAAACAAAGGAGAGACTTGCAGCCTCCTTATCTCTACAGAACTACATAGAGTTCTGTTCGGCTCATCAAGATATCCCAGACATGCTCAAGCTCTTAGCCAAAATATATATGGCTACTTTGGTAAAAGACCTTTATGCCTTTATAAAGGTTAGAAGAACATATAGGGAGTTTGTGTTAGCTAACGCAACAGCAAAACACGATACAAGAAAGCTAATATCTTCCAACATCTGGGGTAAAGACCTCTTTCCAGACGAGGTAGTCAAGAAAGTGATTAAGAACGTTTCCACGGAGAAAGTAGGACTTCTCCAAATGTGGGGTATCCTTTCAAAAAGAGAATCTTCTAAGGTTGTGGGTCCCCAACCTAAAAGGAAGGTGGAGAGGTCTGGAAAAACAATTCGAGTGGTTCAACAACACTCCACAGTTGTAGTGACCGAGCTGTCACAGACAGATGGTCGAAAAGATATTCCTACTGATCAGTCAAAGCATAGAAATGCTTCTAGTATGAGGGAGATTCCTTTAGGATCGCTGGATCTACGATTCTTGGGTCCGTGGCCTAATCACGATTGAACTAAGAAGAGAGGTGGAGATGTCTCTACCACCATTTCCTCAAATCCTCCGATAATCCAAAACCCTCTTAGAGGAGTTTACCTGAGAGCTCTAGAGCATACAGGTGGTAAGGAATCTTTAGTCCAACGAATTCCAGGAAAGGAAGGACTCAACAAAATTCTGAGTCATTCAGGACTTATCGCCACTCAACAAGTCCAAATAAAACAACGAGTTCAGGATGTTTATCCTCCTGACCCCGCTGCAAAAAAAGGGTGCCTATAGTCTTACCACACTTGAAAATCGTCTATCGGCAACTTCCAGTCAATCACCCTTTCCCCTCCTATCTAGGATTCAAGTTACACAAACTAACGCACTTCCTAGGAAAGATACTCGTCAGACTAGACAGAGTCCTAGCTGCCTTCATAAAATTGGCAGACAAAATCATGCAACATTTAAGCCTTAGAAATGTTCAGGCAACAATGTTCCTGGACAAGAGGCTGGGGTGGGCAGCACCCAAGGTGGCTGGTGTATGAACATCCAAAGAAATGATCCGGCTCACATACAACCGATCCGCAATGTGACAGTGGATGCTCTACTCAGGCTCAGGCCGATAAAGTTAGAATGGTCCACGGACACAGACTTATTCTCTCCCAGAGGGGAACAAGTCCCTGAACTGTAATCCGACCTCTTCATTACGAGCGCTGTCAAGGAACTACCTTGATATGTAGCCCCATACGAGGATCCTCTAATTTAAATGATAGACATCATGTCTCTGAAATGGAAGGGATAGACTTAGGATTTCCAGTTCATCCTGTCCAATCACCTGCTGAGAGTCCTCAACATGCTGAGATCCTTCCAGGTGGGAGTAGCTCTGTTGGCTCCAAGGTAGCCCAAGAGCAATCTATCCTCCTTGAGGAAGGAACAGAGGCTGAGGCTGACCTTAATTCTGAACCCGGGACAACTCCAGCAGGTTCAGAGATTAATTGCCTTCGATTTAATACAGAGAACCCAAACCCTTCATTGCATGATTTTCTTGCCCTAGCGGTTAGGAAAAGGTTTGGGATCTCAAAAGGCAATATAGAATTCTTAGAAGAATACAAGTCTAAGTCAACTAGAAGACAATATGAGTCATCATGGAAAAAGTGGGTTGCTTTCGTAAAAGCAAAAGGACCGAGTGAGATTTCAATGAACTTCTGCATGTCCTTCTTTATCAATCTTCATAACCAGGATTTGGCGGCCAACACGATAACTATGTGCAAGACAGCCTTGACTAGACCACTTCTCTATGCCTTTCAAGCAGACTTGGCGAAGGAGATCTTTAATAAGATCCCAAAGGCATGTGCGAGGCTTAGGCCTGCTGCACCACCAAAGTCCATCTCTTGGTCTTTGGACAAGGTCCTACATTATGCCTCATCCTTGAAAAATTAAGATTGTTTGTTTAAGGATCTAGCCCAAAAGGTTATTTTTCTGTTCGCTATAGTCTCAGGGGTAGAGTTGGTGAAATAGTGGTCCTTTCTATGGATGAGGGCCACATTCAGTTCTCAGAAACAGGAGAACTGAATCTCTTCCCTAATCCATCCTTTCTCGCTAAGAATGAGCTACCCACTAAAAGGTGGGGTCCCTGGAGAATCTGCCCTCTGAAGGAAGATGTCTCTCTATGTCCGGTAGAGTGTCTAAAGGTCTATCTTCGTAGAATTTCAGACTTCAGGGGAGCACAGCTCTTTAAAGGAGAAATCTCTGGATCAAACTTATCCCTAAAACAACTGAGGGCGAAGCTCACATACTTTATTAGTAGAGCGGATCCTGACAGTACTCCCGCAGGTCATGATCCGAGAAAGATTGCTTCATCACTGAACTTCTTTCAGTATATGGACTTTGAGTGTCTTCGATCATACACTGGATGAAAATCATCCAGAGTGTTTTACAAACACTATGCGAAACAGGTACATGAACTGAAACACTATGTAGTGGCGGCAGGTAGTGTATTAAAACCTGCCCCCTAATTACTGTTATAAACAGTCAATGGTATGGGACTTCAAATGTCCTCGCACATATACTGGGTGAGAATCATCCAGAGTGTTCTACAAACACTATGCTAAGCAAGTCCATGATCTGAAGCAGTATGTGGTGACGTCAGGTAGGGTAATTAACTCGCTGTCTAATTCTACGATGAACAGCTAATTGACTGGGACTGTCAAATAAAGAGAGAAGGGGTCATCCTTCTTAGGGTGTGGCCTCCTTTGAATAAGTGTTACCATGGTGACACTAGCTCTGTTCAAAATCCCAGGTGTGGAATTATACAGATAGCACTAGTGCGGGTGTACATAGTACACAGTGCCAATAAAAGTAACCAGTACAGGAATTATGAAGAGAATTTGTTTTATAATTTTTTTTTTTCAATCTGAGAGTGGCACTTATCATTTCTTGCTTTCCAAGAAAGAAAGATAATCTCTGTACAGGTGACACGTATAGTTCCATTATCATGCTACATTCGTTTTACTTACTAATAAACATCTATTAGAATGTAATTGCGTCCTAACTTGCTCGACAATTGCATGATTAAAAGTCCAGAGTATTTACTTGTATATATTAGTATGCTCACAAACAATGGATTTAAGAAACACTGTTAAGTATTTGGTAATTTTCACAAACTACGAGACGGTTTGTTCATCTGGTGTATTCTTATGTTTGTCCATACAATATATGCTTACCTTGAGACCCCCTTTTTCTACTGTCTAGAATGACTCTTCCCTGTAAGGGGCAGGAAGCACTAACATCGGAGATAATTAGTGATAATGACGGATAACGGTAACGTCATTTGTCTTGATTGATCCAAATGATCATAGAAAGGTTGTCCCAAGGTTAAGGCACTGATGAAAATCCACAAATACATTAATGCTCTGGTATACCTCCATCAGGACAACATGGCTTGAGCCCAAAAAATGGATTTTGAGCGAAGCGAGAAATCTATTTTTGGGTGAGATCGCCATGTCGTCATGATGAACCCACCCATCTTTCTTAAAACAAAAGATCTTTACAGTTCCCTCCCTGACGTACTGTATCTACAAGGAATGTCGCCATCTGAGGAATGACGCTGGGGTGGTGGTCAATAGTAGTACGGAAACGGGGGTAACCTTGTTACGGTTCTCTTCTATTCTTTTGCCACGTCCCCCTCAAAGCGTAAACGCTATTAGGGATGCAGATTGCTATGTGGCGTGTCAAGAATGCGTTCTCTGATATTATGCGATATCCTTGAGAACATTTTAAGGATATTCTCTCCAGGAGTTAGAATTTTGGAACCTGAAGGTTGATTCTCTGGGAATATCATTGTAGCATAATATATCCCTTTGGAATCTACCTTAGAAACTCCCATCAGGAAGACATGGCGATCTCACCCAAAAATAGACCATTATATATATATATATATATATATATATATATATATATATATATATATATATATATATATATATGTATATATATACATATATATATGTATATATATATATATATATATATATATATATATATATAAATATATATATATATACAAATATATACATATATATATATATATATATATATATATATATATATATATATATGTATATATATATATATATATATATATATATATATATATATACGTATATATATATATATATATATATATATATATATATATATATATATATGTATATATATACATACATACATATATATATATATATATATGTACATGTATATATATATATATATATATATATATATATATATATATATATATATATATATATATATATATATATATATATATATATATATATATATATATACATAAATATATATTTATATATATATATATATATATATACATAAATATATATTTATATATATATATATATATATATATATATATATATATATATATATATATATATATATATTTATGTATATATATATATATATATATATATATATATATATATATATATATATATATATATATATATACATAAATATATATTTATATATATACATAAATATATATATATTTATATATATATATATATATATATATATATATATATATATATATATATATATATATATATATATATATATATGAAAGTAGAAATAAACTGTTATTACTACTATAATCATCTTTATTTGAAAGATTTCGACATAACTTCCATCACCTTCAACCTATCGTCATTTATTATGTAATGTTAATAAAAAAAAAAAAACAGAAATTCTCACAATTAGATAATTAGGAGCATATAATTTCAAGAACTGTCCAACTAGCTTTAAAATTAAAACACAGAACATAAAGCCATATAAAAGACATCATTACTATTATAACCTACTAATCAAAGAACATAAAACTATATAAAAGACTCAATAACTAATATACCTATAGAATTTTTTTTAGTGAGGCATATTTGCACCGACTCCCAGGGGTTCCCTTTTAGCTCGGAAAAAATAGCTAATTGGTCGGAAGTATTTTTTTGATGAATACCATCGTTTTCAAATGATTACTTAGTAATGTGAATCGAGATTTTTTGCTAACCTAAATTTCTGTCTCAGATATAGGTTTTGTCAATAATAATGTAAA
>NC_090748.1:30125255-30145255 GCF_036898095.1 Palaemon carinicauda
CCAATACCTTCATCAAGATGGCAATATGAGCTCAGTACGGAAATAAAATTATGAACATTATTTTGGAGAAGACAGTCCAGCGTATAGCAAATGGCCGAAGGGAAATTTAGACAGTAAAAGCCTCGGAAAAAGGGGCGCAGGTATGTCGCCATGTTGAGTCATTTATTTTCCGCAAATAATGTTCTGCATTACGATCCCTATATGGGATTATATAAGAAGAAAAGGGTGATTAATCTGCTCTAACTTCGGTAATGGAAAAAAAGGAACATCGTGATATCTTATATATATATATATATATATATATATATATATATATATATATATATATATATATATATATATATATATTTTTTTTTTTTTTAGGCTCAGGCCATGTCGTCCTGATGGAAGTTCCTTTAGGGTAGCTTCCTAGGGTGTATTTGACTACGGTGATATTCCCAGAAATTACCTTAAGGTATCCAGAATTCTAACTCCTAGAGCGAATATCCCTAAACAAACTTAACATGGGATTTCGCGTAATATCATAGGACGTATTCTTGACACGCCACATAGCTATCTTCACCCCAAATAGAATTAATACTTCGAGGGGTCAAAGTGGCAAGAAAACAAAAAATGAGAATGAAAGGAGAGCCGTTAATAAGGTACCTCTCCTATCGCGCTTTGAATGTGTACACAATGCTGGTGACGGCGCCATCTTCATTCCTTTTCCCGTAGCTAAACAACTTGGTGTTTTCCCTGTGTTTTCTCATGATCTTGGAATATTTCCAACATTATGATGCTTTCTCCAGCCTCTTCTGCCTCTGGAAAGTTGAGTATTATCTTTATTATTTATAAATGTAAGCTCATGCTGTTTTGAAATAAATCGAAAGCGATATTGAAGTATATGAGAGCTGTTGCCTACCGGGGGCGTCCTGGACGCTGTCGCTTGCCATGATGAGTCATTTAGTTAGCCAGAGTGACGTTCCCAGTCCTTATGCTTTGATAATTTTAGCTATTTAGCTTTACAATAGGAATTCTTTATATGATGCCTTAGTATTTCAGTTTCGGCGATTGAGGTAACCGACCCTAGCCTACACTAGGCTTCTTAGCCTAGGCGTTTGGCCCTAGTGCTTTCATGCATGATATACAGATTTTCGAGTGTTTTAGACTTTATTGAAGCTATAGGCAGTTTTATACATATAAGATATTGTTGATATTTTCTTCCAAGATTGTATACGAGAGTTTTGGTGATTTAGTTAATCGATTCTCTACGCGCCTAGGTTAGTAGCCTATGGGGCTTTATTATACTTTCGCACACTTCCCCGGTTGCTCTTTTCTCCTCTGGAGATTAAGTTTAATCCCTTTTCCCTCTGAATTAAGCCTGAAGCTTAACCCTAAGGTGATGATTCCTTCTTTATTATTATTATTATTATTATTACTATCCAAGCTACAACCCTAGTTGGAAAAGCAAGATGCTATAAGCCCAGGGGCTCCAACAGGGAAAAATAGCCCAGTGAGGAAAGGAAATAAGGAAATAAATAAATGAAGAGAACAAATTAACAATAAATCATTCTAAAATAAGAAACAACGTCAAAACAGACATGTCATATAATAAACTATCAACAACATCAAAAACAAATATGTCATAAATAAACTATAAAAAGACTATGTCCGCCTGGTCAACAAAAAAGCATTTGCTCCAACTTTGAACTTTTGAAGTTCTACTGATTCAACCACCCGATTAGGAAGATCATTCCACAACTTGGTCACAGCTGGAATAAAACTTCTAGAGTACTGCGTAGTATTGAGCCTCGTGATGGAGAAGGCCTGGCTATTAGAATTAACTGCCTGCCTAGTATTACGAACAGGATAGAATTGTCCAGGGAGATCTGAATGTAAAGGATGGTCAGAGTTGTGAAAAATCTTATGCAACATACATAATGAACTAATTGAACGACGGTGCCAGAGATTAATATCTAGATCAGGAATAAGAAATTTAATAGACCGTAAGTTTCTGTCCAACAAATTAAGATGAGAATCAGCAGCTGAACACCAGACAGGAGAACAATACTCAAAACAAGGTAGAATGAAAGAATTAAAACACTTCTTCAGAATAGATTGATCACCGAAAATCTTGAAAGACTTTCTCAATAAGCCTATTTTTCGTGAAATTGAAGAAGACACAGACCTTATATGTTTCTCAAAAGTAAATTTACTGTCGAGAATCACACCTAAAATTTTGAAAGAGTCATACATATTTAAAGAAACATTATCAATACTGAGATCCGGATGTTGAGGAACCACCGTCCTTGACCTACTTACAATCATACTTTGAGTTTTGTTAGGATTCAACTTCATACCCCATAATTTGCACCATGCACTAATTCTAGCTAAATCTCTATTAAGGGATTCACCAACCCTAGATCTACATTCAGGGGATGGAATTGATGCAAAGAGAGTAGCATCATCTGCATATGCAACAAGCTTGTTTTCTAGGCCAAACCACATGTCATGTGTATATAGTATGAAAAGTAATGGGCCAAGAACACTACCCTGTGGAACACCGGATATCACATTCCTATAATCACTATGGTGCCCATCAACAACAACTCTTTGAGATCTATTACTCAAAAAATCAATAATAATGCTAAGAAACGACCCACCCACTCCCAACTGTTTCAGTTTGAAAACAAGGGCCTCATGATTAACACGGTCAAAGGCAGCACTAAAATCAAGGCCAATCATACGAACTTCCCGACCACAATCAAGGGATTTCTGTACAGCATTGGAGATTGTAAGAAGGGCATCACATGCTCCAAGGCCTTTACGAAAACCAAATTGCAAACTAGGGAAGAGATGATTACCTTCAGCAAACCTATTAAGACGTTTTGCCAGAAGACGTTCAAAAACTTTAGATAATATGGGAGTTATGGAAATTGGGCGGTAATCAGTGGGATTTGAGCTACCACAAACACATTTACATAGAGGAGTAACATTACCAATTCTCCAACTAGTGCTAAAAGCTCCTCTTCTTGCTAACTTGCGCAAAATAACAGATAACTTTGGAGCTAAGAAATCTGCTGTCTTTATAAAAAACAAAGGAAAAATACCATTTGGGTCTACACCTCCATAAGCATCAAGGTCCATCAACAGAGCTTTAATCTCACGAGATCGAAAAGCTAAACTAGTTAGTTTAGCCTCAGGAAAACAGGAATGAGGAAGTTCAAGTTTTTCATTACTCTGTTTACTGTCAAAAACATCAGCCAAAAGGGTTGCCTTTTCCTTTGGACAGTGAGTGACTGAGCCATCTGGTTTAAGTAAAGGAGGAACTGTTGCATCTACACCAAAGAGTGCAGATTTAAGGGTAGACCACCATTTATGTTCCTGAGTTGTACCAGAAAGGGTTTCTTTTATGGTTAAATTGTACTCCTTTTCAGTTGAGGCATAAACTCTCTGAGCAAAAGCTCGAAGCTGAGTATAGTTGTTCCAGGTCAAATCTGATCTGTTACCCTTCCAAAGTTGATAGGCCTCCTGCTTCTCCAAAAAAGCACGTCTACAATCATCATTGAACCACGGTTTGTCCTTCACTCGGTACCTTAGCACACGAGAAGGGATACGCCTATCAATTATGTTGACTAAATTCTCATTCAAAGGGACAACAGGATCTACACTATTATATAATTGTGACCAATTCAAGAACAAAAGATCATGTAAAATCCCATTCCAGTCTGCTTGGGATTTCATATAAATTTTACAAGAATATGATATATCAGGGACAGGCTGCTCAGTCTTCACTAATAATGAAATCAAGGCATGATCAGATGTCCCGACTGGAGAACCAACCTTACCAGTTATAACGCCAGGGGAGTCAGTGTATACAAGGTCCAAGCAATTACCAGACCTGTGAGTAGCTTCATTTATGATTTGCTCACAGCCTGATTCAGAGGCAAAGTCTAAAGCTCTTAAGCCATGGCGATCGGTAGGAGAGATAGAACTTAACCACTCCCTATGGTGAGCATTAAAATCACCAACAAAGACAAAAGAAGCCTTTCTATCATCTTCTTGTATCTTAGCCATAATGGTAAGAAGACAATCGAAGATAGAATCATCCATGTCTGGATTCCGGTAGATCGAACATAAATAAAAGTTGTTATGCCTGCCACAAACTTTTATTACCTGAATCTCATGACATCCACATTGATAGCAGGACTTATGAGAAGCAGGGTACTCGGTCCTAATATACACCGCCATTCCCCTGGCCCTAGGGATGGCATCACGTTTCAACATTATTGGCTTCTTAAAACCAGTTATAAGGAGCTCAGATGAGTGCCTCATATTAGAAACCAAAGTTTCTGAGCACAAAAGAATATCATACTGTCTGGACGCAACTGTAAGGTCTTGGATATTTGCATGAAGACCACGAATATTGCAATACAGAAGACGACATTGACGAAATCTAGGACGTACTGGTCCCGGATTTCGCTCAATGTCTCCAGACAGCATAAGAATTAATAGAAATAAAAAAGAGACAGCATACTTAAAAACTAGATTAACAAGAATTATAACAAAAACAATACGTACAGAATTATAAACAAAGTGATTGATGATACCCATAGACTATAGTAAAAAGTCGGAAAAACTGGTCAACATGGAGGAGCCGATACACCATGCAAGGCTAAATACCCTCCAGGATAGCCACTTCTACTGAAGGGAGGACAGTAAGGATGGTTTTGAGAAGAAAAATAATCAGAAAAAGGAAAAGACAACCTCTTGATAAACCACCAGGCATCCATGGCCCTTCTATTAAGCCTGCCCAACACACCATTTCAAAAAAAACAAGAGGAAGAAAAAAAAAATAAGATAGAATAGTGTGCCTGAGTGTACCCTCAAGCAAGAGAACTCCAACCCAAGACAGTGGAAGACCATGGTACAGAGGCTATGGCACTACCCAAGACTAGAGAACAGTGGTTTAATTTTGGAGTGTCCTTCTCCTAGAAGAGCTGCTTACCACAGCTAAAGAGTCTCTTCTACCCTTACCAAGAGGAAAGTACACTGAACAAATTGCAGTACAGTAATTAACCCCTTGGGTGAAGATGTGTTAAGTATCTCATTGTTGTCAGATGTATGAGGAAAGACGAGAATATGTAAAGAATAGGCCAAACTATTCTGTGTAAGTGTAGGCAAAGAAAAAATAAGCCGTGACTAGAGAGAGGGATCCAATGCATTACTGTCTGGCCAGTCAAAGGATCCAATACCTCTCTAGTGGTAGTATCTCAACGGGCGGCTGGTGCCCTGGCCAACACTAGACTAGCAGACTAGTCTAGTGTTGTTGTTCTCGGATTGAAGGATAAGATTCTTCATTTCCTTGTGAATAACAACATCAAACTTTGTTTTAGTATTGAGGGAGGTGGCAAGTATTGCTGACCTCCCTCCCATAGATAATCCCTAGGCTAGGATGAGCTTTCTTGGCCGTTGGGATAATCTCATACTAGAGCAAAGTTTGCAGTACCCTTTTTTCCCATTTCCCCCTATCCTTAGTAATGGCCTAGCTATTACAACTCTTGGCCATCGTTCTACATTTGTACCTAGAGTAGGTTAAGATGTGGCACTGACTCAGTCCATTGCCGGCCGGCAAGATCATGCTGGCCGGCAGAGGCCTAACTTCTGTAGAGTGTTCCCCAGACCTCCCTTGGTCTTACATCCATGTCTCTCAGTAGAGCCCGGCAGGCAAGGGATAGAAGGAAGCCTGAATTATACATTCTCCCCTTCCTTATGTTCACTGTTTCTGGATGGAGGACTGTAAGGCAGTGCCGTCTTATATCCTTACATCCATTTTATTTTCCTTTTAGTGTATGTACCCCTAGACTGGCTGCCGGCCTGAGTGGCCGGCAGCCGGGAGGGTGGAAGTTCTCTGGTTCATTTTACTGCCGGCCGGCATAGGTAGCCTACCATTGCCGACCGGCAACAGAAGCACACCATAAGATCTGCCGGCTGCTATGATTAGCGGCTGACAGCCGGGTGCTAGTGTTTATAGTTGCCAGCCGGCAGAGAGTGCCGGCCGGCACACACAACTGAACCAGTGATCTGCCGCCCAGTAGTCTAAAGCTAGTATACCTTGGAACTATATTAAGGTACGTGCCGGCCGGCAGGTTTTTATATTGTATATAGTAGCCAGTATTTTTACAGTATAGTATATACTGCATGGAGAAAACTGTAATATAGAATATATTGTAACACTAAATTCTTCCAACATACTTGTGTTGCCTTGTAAGGCCTTTTGTTGAGACCGTACGGATGAAGAAAGTGAGTTCTTTCTGTATTAATTATCCAGTATATTAAAATTATTTATAATGGTGTGAGCTACACCTACATTTTCCTCTGAGAAATATGATGAAGCTTAGTTATTTTAAGCTATATATATATTATCATTAGTTATGCAGTGATATGTTTTTCACTTGACACTCATGGAATTTCTTCTCTTTACAGGAGGACCATCCGAAGTGCGGGAGCATGTTCTGCAACGTCTGCAGCAAAAACTTCTGTGGACATGAGTTGTGCAGAAGGCACGCAGCATGCGCAGTCTCCAAAGGTGATCTCCGGTATTGGGACCCTCAGGTATGTACTATTTGCACTAACCTGATTACTGAGGCATTTGATGCCCCTAAGACGGCGGAGTCAAGGGATGCAGCTAGAGAAAAGCTTCGAATCTCGGTGAGGGGCTTCCAGAAGAATACTTCTGGCTCCTATCTTCCAAGCGAGAAGATGAGGGCTTACCTTTTTCCTAAGGCATCGGCGGATTCAGTGATTCCTCAGCCTCATGCGGAGATACCACTAGTTCAGATTCCGGTTGATTCTGAAGTCTCGGACGCCCTACAAGACATCCAACTGGACGATAGGATGTCTGAGGTGTCTGAGTACACTGAAAAAGACCTTCTGGCAGAAGGCAAAGAAGAGGAGCTGACCCAGGCTCCTGATACTGAGGAGAAAGAAATCGACGAGGGGTCGGTTACATCTGTTCAGGCCCCTGAACCTGTTCCCTCAACATCGTCTGCTATCCCAGATGATCTGGGAAGGACTCTCTCTTCCATCGTTGAAATGATTCAACAGATGCAGAAGAAGAATGATGTAAAGGAAGCTGCAATGAAGTAGTAGATGCGGACACTCACGTTGGCCCCAGAAGAAGCTCAACGTGAAAGATCTTCCTTTGTGCTCGGATGCTAATCCTTGGAGGTATGCCGAGCACATGCCTATGACAACTGGGAAGATTGTCATATCGGAGAAGTTGGGTTCAGTTCCCTTTGAAGAAGTGGAATTCTGGCCCAACAAGGAGTCTTACCCGGACTGCTATATCCATCTTAGGAAGGAGCCAACCTCAAAGGAAGAGACAGAGCCGAAGGAGGTCATAGTTTTTGACCATAGTAAGTCACAGGCTTTACTGACGAGCTCAATGAAAGAGACGGGCTTCACAAACTCAAAGGTACCAGCTTTGAGTAAGAAGCATCCTACCAGAGCCTTTCCCTTTATGGAGAAGGGATTTAAGGCTGCCTTGAAGGTGGTTGAGGCAGGGAAATCATGTCCCTCCTTGGAGGAATGTAAGCCTCTGTCCCTGACCTTACCCATGGACCAAAAAGACTGGAAGGACGTCCATCTTACCTTCTCAGTCGGGAAGTTGGAGGCCGATATTGCCAGACCTCAGTTCGGTGAAGACCTTCCAAAGCTGTCAGATTTTCTCTTGTGCAGAGAGCAAGAGACAAAAGAGAGACTTGCTGCATCGATGTCCTTACAAACGACTCTGGAAACGATGGCAAGTGACCCCCAAATCCACGATATGTTTATGGTAGTGGCCAAAACCCATAAGGCCGCAGTAACAAAGGACCTCTATAATTTCATCAAAGCTAGGAGAGCTTGTAGAGAGTTCGTGTTCGCCATGGCTGCAGTGATGTACGAACCGAGGAAACTGATCTCCTCTTGCATATGGGGTAAGGACCTCTTCCCTAACGAAGTGGTCAGAGAGGTAGTGGATAAGGCCGCCACAGAGAATAGAAACCTTCTCCAGAAGTGGGGCCTAACTCTTAAAAGAAAGTCTTCCCCGGATGAGGGTCCTCAACCTAAAAGGAAGACTAAGAAACCTAGGCTATGCTCTTGGCCAGCCAAACCTTATAGACAGCAGCAGCAACAACTTCCTATGACCGCAGTGCCTCAGATGGTGGCACAAACCCCAACCATGTACCAGTAGGTACCTCAAGCCGTGACAACTCAGTCACCGGCGTTTAACCCATCATTCGAAAGGCAGACAACTACCTTTCACCCAAGAGCTAGAGGAACAGCCAGAGGATCATCTAGATGCCCTTCAAGAGGAAGGGGGTTCAGGGGAGGACACGGTCAAGGAGGCTAGGCCTCAGGTCAGTAACAGCAGAAGTGAAATGCTTCCGGTAGGAGGGAGACTTCATCTTTTTCGGGATCGCTGGACCTCCGATCCCTGGGCCCACAGCCTAGTCAAGAATGGATGGGGTTGGAGTTGGTACAGCACTCCACCTCCGTTCCCACAATTCTTCCAACACTCTACCCCCGTTCTGGAAGAATATATTCGAGAACTCTTGGACAAAAGAGTAATTCGAAGGGTAAAGTCCATCAAGTTCCAAGAAAGGCTGTTTTGTGTTCCAAAGAAGGACTCAGAAAAACTCAGAGTCATTCTGGACTTGTCGTCACTCAACAAGTTCGTAGTAAACTACAAGTTCAGGATACTGACACTTCAACACATAGGGACCCTACTACCCAAACGGGCATTCACCGTCTCTATAAACTTATCAGACGCTTATTGACATATTCCAATCAGTCGTCACCTCTCCTCTTACCTAGGGTTCAAGCTACAACGAAGACTCTATGCCTTCAGAGCCATGCCATTTAGGCTAAACATAGCTCCAAGGATTTTCACGAAGCTTGCGAATGCAGCTCTCCAGCAATTACGCCTAAAGGGAATCCAAGTAGTAGCCTTCTTGGATGACTGGCTGGTGTGGGCAGCATCCAGGACATAATGTATGAAAGCTTCCCAACAGGTGATCCACTTCCTGGAACATCTAGCATTCAAGATCAACAGAAAAAAGTCTCGACTTTTTCCATCTTAAAAGTTTCAGTGGTTGGGAATCCACTGGGACTTACTGTCACACCAACTTTCTATCCCTGTAAAGAAGATGAAAGAAATAGCAGGTTCTGTCAAGAGACTACTAGAATCCAAAAGGATATCAAGATGCGTACAGGAGAGAGTCCTGGGCTCTCTTCAGTTTGCCTCAGTAACAGACCCTGTGCTAAGACCACAGCTAAAGGATGCAACCGGAGTTTGGAGAAAATATGCATCAAACGCGCGAAGAGATCTGATAAGACCAATACCGACTCATCTACGAACGCTTCTTAAGCCGTGGTCCAAAGCCAAGCAACTGAAGAAATCGGTACTTCTTCAGCCACCTCCCCCCTCAATGACTATTCATACAGACGCTTCAAAGGAAGGATGAGGAGGTCATTCTCACCAGAAGAAAGTGCAAGGAATTTGGTCCAACCTATTCAAGAAGTTTCATATAGACTTTCTGGAAGCCATGGCAGTACTTCTTACATTGAAGAAAGTTTCTCCTCGCCATTTGATCCACATAAGATTGGTACTAGACAGCTAGGTGATAGTGAGATGCCTGAATCGACAAGGATCGGGGTCACCTCAAATCAACCAAGTGATATTGGCCATCTTCCGGCTAGCGGGAAAAGAAGAGATGGCACTTGTCAGCAGTTCACCTTCAAGGGGCCGCAATGTGATGGCGGACGCTCTATCCAGGCTCACGCCAATAGAGTCAGAATGGTCCCTGGACACAGGATCATTCTCTTTCATCTCGAGTCAAGTCCCGGAACTGCAGATAGACCTCTTTGCGACAAAGGAAAACAAGAAGTTACATCGTTATGTGTCCCCGTACGAGGATCCTTTAGCGGAAGCAGTGGACGCTATGTCCCTCGACTGGAACAGATGGTCCTGGATTTACCTGTTCCCTCCGCACAATCTTCTACTGAGGGTCTTCGACAAACTGAGATCTTTCAAGGGGAAAGCGGCGTGGATCACAAGTGGCCGAACAGCGTTTGGTTCTTTCTGGCATTAGAACTACAGCTTAAGTTTCTACCGCTACCGGATCCAGTTTTGACTCAGCGAGTTCAGAAGTCGACTGTCTTCACTCCATCACAGAAAACCTGAAACCAGCTGTTCATTATTTTCTCTCCCTAGCAGTGAGAAAAAGATTCCAGATATCAAGAGACAGTATATACTTTTCAGAGGAATATAAGTCCAGATCTACCAGAAGACAATATGAGTCATCATGGAGGAAGTGGGTGTCCTTTGTCAAGGCAAAGAATCCACTAAAGATCTCGACAGACTTCTGCTTATTATTATTCATCCACCTCCATGGTCAAGGTTTAGCAGCCAACACAATATCAACGTGTAAGTCCGCCTTGACAAGACCTATTCCATAAGCCTTCCAGGTTGACCTCTCTAATGACATTTTTAACAAAATTCTGAAGGCCTGTGCTAGGTTCAGACCATCAGCACCTCCGAAACCCATTTCATGGTCTCTGGATAAGGTTCTTCATTTTGCTTTAATGATGAATAATGCAGAGTGTGCTTTAAAGGATTTAACCCAAAAAGTTATATTTCTGTTTGCACTTGCTTTGGGGGCGAGAGTTAGTGAAATAGTAGCCCTCTCGAGAGAGGAAGGTCATGTTCAACTCTTAGATGGGGGAGAACTGAACCTTTATCCAAACCCAACGTTTCTTGCCAAGAACGAGCTACCCACCAATAGGTGGGGTCCCTGGAGAATCTGCCCTCTGAAGGAAGATGCATCTCTATGTCCAGTGGAGTGCCTAAAGGTCTATCTTCGTAGAACTTCAGACTTTAGGTGAGGACAGCTGTTTAGGGGAGAAACATCAGGCTCAAATTTATCTCTGAAACAACTAAGGATGAAAATGACCTATTTCATTCGCAGAGCGGATCCAGGTAGTACAGCCGCAGGTCATGATCCGAGAAAAGTTGCCTCTTCCATAAATTTCTTTAATAATATGGATTTCAAACACCTTCTCTCATACACTGGCTGGAAGTCATCCAGAGTATTCTTTAGACACTATGCAAAGCAAGTGGAGCAACTGAAAAGGTCTGTGGTAGCAGTAGGTAGCATTGTTAAACCTGCTGTTTAATTCTGTGAGGAACAGTGAAATAAATTGGGACGATTAATTCAAGGGTGGGTGTGTAGTCACGGACTGTGTCTACAGACTAAGAGTTAGGCCACTAAGGTGTCCTTATCAACTGTTCCTTAAACAAAGGTGAACCAAGCATAAGTGCAGACACGTGTGCCAAGCGTTTCTGATGATAGTGTGATTGAGTAGTAAGACAGACTATAATAATAATATTAATATTTTGATATTAAAAGTGGTACATATATGTTTCCTTTTCAGATGAAACAATATTTTCTGTTTTACTGTGATCCTTATGCCTATTTATTTGTGAACCTTGCGTCTTATTCGCCTATACCATTTTACTAGAAAATGTATTAGCATTATTTTCAACACTATGGATAATTTTAACATGAATAGTCCTAAAAGATTGTTCCTTTCCTACAAGCAAACATTCATTGGTTTATTCTTTCCACAAGAAGGAAAGACTTTATACCCTATAGGGATGGTGATGGATATGCAAAATTTATTCTTACACGGATATAAACCTTTGTCCAATCCAGTGATAAGAATAGGCACACCGGGGTACTTGTCGGTATTCCATACTGACATTGGTGGTTCTTATACAAACTTTGCTTTATTACATATAGGGTGAGGCCATTATACTGGATTGTCTGTTAGTCATCCATAGATATATGTACTCCTCGAGACTTTTTCCAGAGTCTAGTATGACTCTTCCCTGTAAGGGGTAGGAGGCACTAACATGGTTTAAGCTTAGATGAAATGATGTATGACGGTAACATCATAGGTGTCTAGGTCTATGCTGACCAGGAAATACTTTCTTGAGAGTACGGCACGATTTGATAATCCACAGATACAATAATGATCTGGTATACTTCCATCAGGACGACATGGCCTGAGCCCAAAAAACAGATTTTGAGCGAAGCGAAAAATCTATTTTTGGGTGAGATAGCCATGTCGTCCTGATGGACCCAACCTTCCTTTTTATAAAAAGGGCTATAGGACCCCTCCCTATAATGCAATATCTGTAGCACCTCATGTATCGCTACAAGGAATGAAGATGGCGCTGTCGGCGGCATTGTATACACACTCGAAGCGGGATAGTAGAGGTACCTTATTAACGGCTCTCCTTCCATACTCGTTTTTCGTTTTCTTGCCACTTTGACCACTCAAAGTGTTAATTCTATTCGGGGAGAAGATAGCTATGTGGCGTGTCAAGAATACGTCCTCTGATATTACGCGAAATCACATGTTAAGTTTATTTAGGGATATTCGCTCCAGGAGTTAGAATTCTGGATACCTTAAGGTAAATTCTCTGGGAATATCACCGTAGTCAAATATACCCTAGGAAGCTACCCTAAAGGGACTTCCATCAGGACGACATGGCTATATCATCCAAAAATAGATTTTTCGCTTCGCTCAAAATGTGTTATTTATATTTATATTTATATATATATATATATATATATATACATATATATATATATATATATATATATATATATATATATATTATATATATATATATATATATATATATATATATATATATATATATATATATATATATATATATATATATATATATATATTTATATATACATATATATTTTTATAATATAATATAATATATTATAATACATAATATAATATAATATAATATAATACATAATATATTATAATATGATATAATACATAATATAATATAATATGAAATATTGATAAAATATAAAATAGGTGCAATATTCTTTTTCAGCTATCATCCACCAAAATTTTGTTGTGTATCTATTTGAAATATATACCTTATTAACAAATGAATTATACCATTTCATTACGATCTAAAAATACCCTTCAAGTTTATTTTATTAACTAAGATTATTTTTTCATGTTTTCTTTTTTATTTGAGTAACATTCTATATCGCTGTCTAGCAAATAACTATTTTCTCATGTGTTCTTCTCTAGATTTAAACCTGATTCAGTAACATTTTAATAAATATTTTGATCCAAATATTTGTCAGCCTCAAAAGCAAACAATCCCAGATAATTTCTTATATAACGTGCTATATATTTTACTCATGTCATAGTTGAAACATTTCAAATTCTATACTCGATTTTATCATGCAATATTATAACATATTTCTATATAATCTATTATCAGTTGAATTAGAAAATTCAGTTAAAATTATATAATAGATAGCCTTAATCGACCATTTAAAATATAAATTTTAAATATTTAGGGGAAAGAGCATCTTCACACTTACCTTTCGGTTCAAAGGACTCTGTTAGCCTTTATCTATCTAATTAAACCAGGTAACTTACAGTTTATATGTCGTTGGTTACCTCGTTGTTTCAGGCTGTCTGGAATGGCGGAATAATTACGCAACTAATGGATTCATTTAAAACACACTTAACTGGATGGCATTGCAAGTTCGCCTCTTAATGACTTTCTTTCAGCTAAGCCTTGGGTCATGGATGTCCTCGCCGGTTTATATGGACTGTACAGCTTTGCAGTACAACATCCGGGTGCTATTTTCACTTATATTCCAACATGTAAGTGTGTCATTAAAATGAAATAATTATTGGTGTAATGTGATTCTAATGTTTTCTTATTTAAAAAAAAAAAGACTCCTGAGAACACGGAATATTGTTTTTTACACTTGAATTTTAGATGATTTTCAGTTACGATTACTAATATTATAGGTAGATTTCTCCTCTCATAATATGTATGTATGTAAGCATGTATTTATGTACGTATATAGATGTTTGTACAAATTCACACATACATATGCACACATTTATGTATGTATATATATATATATATATATATATATATATATATATATATATATATATATATATATATGTGTGTGTGTGTGTCTGTGTGTGTGTGTGTGTGTGTGTGTGTTTGTGTGTGTGTGCTCTATGTTATACACTTGACGGTAAGCTGAGAATATATCAAAGACACATCCATTTGCCTATTCTGTTTTATGATAGATATTACACATAATTAAAGTATTAAAATGGGAGGAAATAACAAACTACTATTTTTCTAGGGATAGACACCAACTCTCTCTCTCTCTCTCTCTCTCTCTCTCTCTCTCTCTCTCTCTCTCTCTCTCTCTCTCTCTCTCTCTCTCTCTCTCTCTCTCTCTCCGCTGTTAGTATTGTTATCAAAACCATTTTAATGAAAATTGTAAATATCCAAGATGATGCACTACGATATTGAAAATTACCTGTTTGTAGAATCCAAAATATAACACAGCCATACCGTTTGTTTGAAAGCATGTTACAATTTTTTGGTGTCCTCGGTCACCAGATATCAAATATATATATATATATATATATATATATATATATATATATATATATATATATATATATATATATATATATATATATATATATATATATATATATATATATATATATATATATATATATATATATATATATATATATATATATAAATGATTACTTATGTTATTGTCACAATTGATGAGTTTCTGCTACATTATACATGACAAGAAACCTAGCACTGTTATTATGTATGAGAAATATTTAGCTTCCTTTTCTACCCATGATTTTGTAATGAGTCACACGTAATTTTCAGTTTACTTGCTTCTGTAATATCTCACTGCGTCAATGATGCCAGAAAACTTCAAACCAGTCGATCTTTAAAGTGTATAAGTCTTCAATGACTGATATCTTTAAGTGATAAACTACGAATAAAACGTTTGATTTAAAAAAAAAAAAGTACAGTTCAGTAAATTTTGGGGTGATTTCAAAAGAGATGCAAGTGTATTTCATCTCGGCTGTACATAAAACTGTCACAATAAGTCGTTTTCCTTGTAATGATAATTAACATACTACTAGTTTAATTCTAGAGTTGAAGGTAACGTTTCACAATACTAAGGTGTAATCAACAACTTTGAAAGTAGAAGGGTTGAAAAAAATATTTCGATTTACACATTACGAATTTATTCCCATTTCTATCTAGGGTGTTTAAACCAAATTGCATTTATAGAAAGAGAAGAATTTCATTATTCGTAAAAGTTTCAAAATAACATTAGATAGTACAAATGATAGTAAAACTAAGACGATTTACAGAATATGATTAATGAGAATAGAATTAGTTTTATGTAAAATATAAATTCTTAACGTCCTTTCTCTGCAGCTGTTGATATTCATATCTGCATTATCATGAAATTGGTTATTGTGCTTTTTAACCGTTGGTACTAACCTCATTGTGTGCGAGCTTCCAGCCTAATTGGTCAGTGAAACAGTAAAGTAATGTCAAATGAGTTCATTTACAACGCACTTACCAGAGCAACTTGGCTCACTTTGTGGTTAACGTCTCTTTTGGATCAGCAAAAGGTCTAGCTTTTCCTTTGTAACTTATGAATTAGCTGAACATTTTTAATTTAAACTGGAGGATTTGTTATTACAATTGCATTATAATGTGTTATTGTTATTTTGTAGAGTCTTTTATAATGTTGTTGCGTAAGTCTTTACCATTTTCATCATTTGCTACCTTCTATAATGAATAATTTATCAGGAAAATTTTGATTTTAGAGCAGCTAAGAAATACAGAATCCACACTTAAAAACATCAAAACTCTCTCTCTCTCTCTCTCTCTCTCTCTCTCTCTCTCTCTCTCTCTCTCTCTCTCTCTCTCTCTCTCTCTCTCTCTCTCTCTCTCTCTCGCAGTGATATTTGATCATCAATTCTTAAGCTGTTTTTTTTACTCTGTTAAAGTATTCGATGAAATAATTATTTCAACGAACAATAAAGATTCTCATTGAATAATGATGATAATAAAAAAACATAGCAAACATCCACCTAACGTAATAAGCATCGGCGTTTTGAAATATTCAAGGAATAAGAGAAAACGTCGATAGTTTCATACAACCTTGAATAACATCTTCTCTTACAGATATATTTAGTGAGTTTCCACCTGAAAAGCTTAAAACTTATTCACTATATGATTTTTTTAACAACAACAACAAAAATACTACTACGACTACTACTACTACTACAACTACTGCTACTACTTCTACTACTACTCATAATAATAATAATAATAATAATAATAATAATAATAATAATAATAATAATAATAATATTAAAAATAATGATAATAATAATAATAATGATAATAATAATAATAGAAATAATAATAATAATAATAATACTATCATGAAGGATATATCCTTCTATTCCAGCTCTCTTTGATCGATCAGGTGCAAACAAATTGATTCATTTTGATAAAGAGAACTTCTAGATCTCAACTTTATAAAAGAAAGCTTCTAGAATTATCATTTTGACTTTTTTTATGATGGCAATTTTTCGGGTATATTTGGCATATCCATGAATAATATTATGAGAGTAGCCTGATATTTTCTGTTGGAATCATTGGTTTGGGAAACATATATGTAGAAAGGAAAGTGTAATCTTATTAGCTGAAAAACCAAATGTATTGTATTTTATACTTTTTATTAGCCATCCGCATTCCATAGTACCTCCAAGATAAAATTTTGAAAAAGATATATTGTGGAACTAATGGGAGTTTAAACTATAGTGTTCAGTATTACTTGCGGACAGCGCTTTTTGGGGAGCGCAGCGGACCGAAGGTTGAGATTGAATTTCTTGGCTAATATGGGTGAGATATGTCACACATCGCATAATTTGGTAATTTTTCCTCTAAGTTAGCCGCCCCACATTGTATGTGGTAGGTTCATGGCATGCACAAAGAAGCATGTCGGCAGTCGCAAAATTGACATTTTCCCTTCACAAACTCACTGTGATGAGATAAAAAGAAAATGGAATCGAAGTTAATATTCAGAGGTGTAGATCCTGTATCGTGCGGAGCAAAATGTCACCTATTTTACTTGCCTGCAGTGCATGGTTCTCTGACACTATGGACGCATGTGTTATGTACAATCAGCACTCGGTATATTCTAATAGTCTACGCATTATGTTTTTTGTCTTTGCTGGCATTTGAACCCGTGACTTTTACAAGAGCAATGAACAAATGTGTCATAGATGAAGAACAAGTGTTATGTTGAGCTCTATGCTACCAATTTGGACGTCTTGGCATGAAGCATTAGCCTGCAAATGAGACGAAATCTGGCAGGTTATGTGATCACTTGGCCCGGCGGATCCCACGCCATGTACGAGGTAGTGACGAGCCGGGTGTACCATTTGAAAGAACATGCCACCTGCCATAATCACACAGGTGGAGGTCAATACTAGACTACTCGTTTACGAACAGGATAAGCGCAAAGTGGGCCATTTTTACAGCAGTACCAAAATGATGCTATTTTCCAATCAACACCCCCGAATCTCCAGAATGAAAGACCCCGGTGGGTTCAAGTCCCTCATGGACAAAAATGGCCCCCAGCAAGTGTTCGTACCCCACAGAGGCATTGTGTCCCATTACTATCCGTAGGTTTCTATGTGTCCCCAAGTTTAGGTTTTCCCCGTAATACATAACCCCATATAAGTGTCGCATGGATGCACGTGCACGAACATGTGCGTCACATCGTGGTGAGTGTGTGAAGCCTGTTCTATCCCCTCACAAACTGCACTGTTTTCATGTCGCCGGGTTGCACCGTTCGGCTGCCACTGGGTTGCCATTGTGGCCGTGTCGGGATTACGAGGAGTACGGGTGATGACAGACTCGCACGGGGTATATGCAAAAGATTTATCCCAGAGATGCTACCCGTGAAATGTGGTAGACGATAGTAGGTTTTATCCCTATCGGAAGTGAAAATAATATCTTATGACCCATTTTCGAATAAATGGGCTTTGATCCCAAATCTTGGTAAGCCTTGTAAATCATACCCCTAAATACGGGCCCCCCTGGCTGCACATGCAAGTGCACGTGCGGCACCTGGTGGTAAGTGCTGGCAGCCTGTTCTGACCACTTGCCGGCTGCACCAGCTTGGTGCCCCCGGGTTGTACCGTTCAGGTCACCAGTGGTCTGATGATGCAATTTCCTGCCGTGCATAAGCCCACATGGCACGTGAGTTCGAGTTTTGCCTGATATACGGCCTATGTCACATGGTGGCCAAAGCGTAGGAGTATAACTTCATGGAGTTCAACTTTAAGTATTTTTCGAAAAATGTCCCATTGACTATAATGGGATATTTCAATTGCACGTGGCACGTAATTTTGATTGTTCCCAGGATAACCAAACATGCTGGCATGTGGGCCCTGTCCCCCGACCCCAAACCCTTAAATTGCTATGAAGTTTGAACCATAAGTTTATGCTGAATTAAAAATTACCAAGTCTCCAACTTTTTTTGTGTTTTTGCCCTTCAGAGAGGTAGCTCAAGTCAATTTTTAATAGAAAGACAAACGCTAAAGCATATGATTTTACCTATTGAATTCTAACCTTCGGTTACGTTATGGGACTCTGTGCTCGTTATTAATTTCTGCTAATCCTTCCTTCATTTTGAGCTTAATAATCTTGTATTATATATAGTGGTACAATATACTCATGAATATATGTACCAATAAGCCTAAAATTTAAACTATACCATCTCGAAGGTTAACCCCAAAAATGAAATACAAATCATGTATAATCATCATCATCTTCATCTCCTCCTACGCCTATTAACGCAAAGGGCTTTTAATTGAATACTTCTCCATTCATCATTTCATACTCCGCGCTTCATAGTTCTCAGCCATATAGGCCTTGGTCTTCCAACTCTTCTAGTGACTTGTGGTGCAAAACTGAACGTTTGGTGAACTAATCTCTCATGGAGAGTGCGAAGAGCATGCCAAAACCATCTACCCCTCATCATGATCTCATCCAGATTTGGCACTTTGGTAATATGTCTTATATTCTCATTTCCAATCCTGTCCTACCATTTACCTCACAATATCATTCTGAGGGTTTTGTTCTGAAATCTGCTAAATCTATTTAAGATTATTTCATTGTCATACCATTACTCATGTCCATAGAGTAATACCGATCTAACTGAACTGATATATGTTCTGATTTTTTTTTTTATGTAATTTCAGGAGATTTGATTTCCAAATTTTACTTAACCTAGCCATTGTCTGATTTGCTTTTTTCTTTTCAATCTTTCACTAACTCTATTTCTAAAGACCCTGTATTGGAGGTCAAAGTTCCTAAATACTCAAATGATTCTACCACATAAATCCTTTTTTCTTCTAATGTTATTTCATCTTCCATTGCATACTCCGTTCTCAACATCTCTGTCTTTCATTTTTTACATCTTCAGCCCCACCTCGTGTTATATTTCAAGCATTCTGGTAAGCAAGCATTGCGAATCCTGTGGTGTTCTGCCAACAAGGACAGCATCATTCACATACTTTATTTCTGCTAAATTTTTATCAACCATCTCTGACTATTCTAAGCATTCCCTTAGAGTACTCCGCTGTTCACTGAAAATTATATTGATAAGACTTCATTAACATTAACTTTGTACTTGCTCTGTCCATGAACAGACTTAATCAAATTTACATATCTAAGAAGGAATTCCATAATAACGCAGGACTCTCCACAAACATTGGTTAGTGCCCACTATCAAAGGGTTTTTCATAATCCACAGATGCCATCGAAAGGGGATTTCTATATTCTACGCATTAATGAACATGTATAAAGGTATGTATATATATATATATATATATATATATATATATATATATATATATATATATATATATATATATATATATGTGTGTGTGTGTACATATATATATATATATATATATATATATATATATATATATATATAAATAAATATATATATATATATATATATATATATATA
>NC_090748.1:30155255-30160255 GCF_036898095.1 Palaemon carinicauda
TTTAAACAGGTCAGAATGAGTTTCAAAAACAGAGGTAAATTGACATTTAGAATATTTAACAGTTTTGACAGTGGGCACCTAATGTCATTTCCAAGTAAGAAAGAACAGATGAGAAAACTTGGTTCAAATGTTTGCTTATCAATCCCTTTTACTCATATATATTTGCTTAGACTAGGTCAGCTCCATTAGGATTCCTTAAGATCATAGATGCAAGGGAATAATATTTTGGATCGTCTTTAAGAAGTACTTATGGAAGCCCCGCAATAAACAACTAATACAATGTACTTATATTGTTTATTTCTTTAAATTTTCGACATCCGTCAGTTTCATCACTATACAAATACAGAGACTCTATATTCATAATTGAATTTGGTTATTTTTTGTTTCGAAATAAAACTAAATAGTTTTTTTTTTCCATTTTAAAAGGAATTCTGAAAAAAATCAGTGATTCTTGAATGAGAGAGAGAATCTCTTGACCCTTTAATGATCCAGTAATGGACATTTCTTCGACTCGTACTGATCACCTACATATATTCTAAAATGGTTTTTCTAGTTCACTTACAAGAAAAGGATACTCCGTATAAAAAAAAGCAACAAAAACTACTATGGACAATGTAATCTTGTTAATCCAAATCAAAATCTGCCATCATGAAAGACTAAACCAATAAAATACAGAAAACAATTTCCTTAATTGATCAATCATAATAAAAGGTGTGTATATTGACATTTTAAACACGCTTAACTTAAATACAAAAATTAACATCAAATTCTCTCTCTCTCTCTCTCTCTCTCTCTCTCTCTCTCTCTCTCTCTCTCTCTCTCTCTCTCATTGTGGGATTGTACAGATAATACTGCTGTAAGTGTAGAAATGCCATATGATGCTTAATGTTCAAGTAATCGTATTCTATTTCTTAAATGACGGAAACTTGATACCTCATCGATTTAATTTCCATTCCGGAAAATTTAAACGCGTTAGTAAGAGTTGACAAGCAAGTTACAATAAACAAAATTATTTTAAATCAAAAAGAAAAAGAAGTGTGTTATTTTTCTTATTTGTGAATCGTATGCAATCTACTAGTCTATTATCTAAAATCATTGAGACCTGATTAATTTTGATTATTTTTCAGTGAATTGTAAAATCATATATATATACTGTATATATATATATATATATATATATATATATATATATATATATATATATATATATATATATAATTATCTAAATTTTTATACCATTAACGTATGTAAATTTTCTTGAAACTAATTATCCATAAAAACAGTCTTTGAAAATAAGACACGGGTTCCCGCTTTAAGTAACTAATTTCATAAAATTAATGTTTGTGTGTGTGTGTGTGTGTGTGTGTGTGTGTGTGTGTGTGTACAAATAGCAAGCTAAACATAGACCTATTGTGGTCTGACAAAGATACTTGATTTAGAAACTTCTAAGTTGGAAAAACTCTTTAGCCCTCTACTATACCCCCATTCTCTATAGTTTCGTATGTTTTGCTATCCAACTAATTTTAACTTCAACTTCTTATTTTAAGTGGCCCGTTCACACTTCTGTATTATCTGGTGTCAGATTCTTCTGAGAGCTTTCGATTAGATATATCTACAAACTCTGAGTAGCCTGAGGAAATATTTTTTTGCGTAAAAGTAATACCATGAAAATTGAATTTGATAACCATATACACGACCTATACATATCTAACTGGTTTGTATGAGAGTGCCGTTAGGTGATCATTGAGAGATGAGGTGAATGCAACTTACTTTATTACAATGGATTATGAGTTTGTATATATGCCGTTCTGAGAAAGATCACAGAAATCTAAACAAAGAAATTCAAGAACAGACTGGGCTTAAACAGGTTGTTACCAGCACGAGGAGGACAGTATCTACAAATGATAGGTATAAGTGTTACCTCTGTTGAAAGTAATATGCTCTCAGATAAAAAATCTCTCCATCCACTCCGATAGTAAGGTGGTTGTATATGAGGCTCACGTTACAGTTTGCATTGGGGTGGCTTCAGGCCAAAGAGTGGAACGGTCAATGACCTAAAACAGGTCCCTACTACGTCGACGTGAATATGGACAAAATAACGCTGAGGATAAGGAAAGAGTCCACTCCTGAATCTGTGTCGATGTACTTTTGAAGTTTGGCATGAATTGCAGGCATGGACCTAATGCTTAGCATCATTTGTAATGCCATGCCAAATGAACTTTGTCTTCCGTAGCTCTGCAGCATATTGAGGTGAAGGACATGAAAGGCCCTGAATGAAAAGGTCGTGGTCGTCGTCAAGGAGGACGTCTTCCCAATGAAGGGATATGAAGGATGTCTTATATGCTTGGTACTCTGGATCTTTTTGTTAGACTTTTATCAAGGCGTTTTTATGAAATCCCAGCCGAATGTTGGCCAATGTATTTCTTGACAGGGGATTGGCGAAGGGATTAATTTTACCAGGGACGTGTCCAAGGGTAAGATTGTATTCAGCCATACTGGAAAGAAGTCAGCATTGACTGGCGGACCAGGCATCGAGTGAAGGTGTTCACCAGAGACATGGGATTCCTGCGTATGGTGAAGGGTGTACATTCCAATAAGTGGCAAAAGTGAAGAACAGGCAAATGCATTGCCAACCATTCACGGTCGAAGGTAGTGTACCTAGATTTGGGGTTGGACAGATTTCAATTGAAGAAGGCAATGGTTGAAGTGACCCATCAACCACCCACTCGAGTACTGCACTGATAGCAACGTCACTGGCAATGGCGGATAGAGTGAGAGTGACATGTGTCATGAGAAAAGTGAGAGCAGCAGCAATCTTTGGATTGCAGAAGGTCACTTCATGAAGTGTACTCCATTTCAGGCCTTTTGGCTTGTCCTTAAGGGGGGCATAGAAGGTGCTAGATCGGCGGCAATGGCTTGCTGGAATTGTTAATAATAGTTGATCATACTTAGGAATTCTTGCCGTGTTTAGGCGGTCAAGGGCACCGGGAACCTCTGAATGGCTGCAACCTTTTCAGGGAAGGGGGTGGGGGGCGGGGGGTGGGGGACTCTTTCAGAAGTGATGCAGTGCCCTGAAAACTATACTTTGTCGATGCCAATGGTAATGTTGTCACACCGGACTCCTAGGCCGTTCTGTTGTAGGTGATCAAGCACAATGTGTAGGTGACAGAGGTGTTTATCTTTGCAGGAATGGATAACAAGTACGTCATCCATCTAGAATACACAAAGGGGAGGTCGCATAAGATGTCACCCATGAGGTGTTACAAATTAGCCCCAACATTACGAAAGCCAAAACAGGAGTAATTGAAGGTTTATGTACCGAAGGTGGTGGTGAGGTAATAGGACGGAATACTGAATGCACTATTGCCGACAGACAAAATGCCGAACCCAAGATGCCGAAAAGACACAAAGCCGAAAGGACATGAAACCGAACGGAGGTAAAACCGAACAGTCATGGAACCGAACGGTCATAAAGCAGAATGGTTAAAAAATAAAGAAAAAGATAGTGAACATATAATACTTCATTCTGACTCTTCCGTCACTTGAATTAGTACTAAATACTGATTCAATATAAATTACTTAAAGTTAGCAAAGGTCAAAAGCATTAACAAATAAAAAAATAAACAAACTTTTTTATTTATTTCAAAAAAAAAATAAATTGTGAAAAATATAAGAAATTGAATGCAAAAAAATTATGTAAAATTATGTAAAAAAAAATATGTAAAATTATGTAAAAAATTTATGTAGAATTATGTAAAAAAAATTCTGTAAAATTATGCAAAAAATTTATGTAAAATTATAAAAGATAAAAGATGACAAGTTATGAGCTATAGTTTGTAAAAACTCTAAGCTATAGTTCGTAAAAACTCTAAGCTATAGTTCGTAAAAACTCTAAGCCTTCTTCTTTATCATAAGAATTGCAAATAGCTTTTATGCGAAAATTAATGATGTACAGTATTTCTTGTTAGGCTTTGAAATGTCAATTCCTATCAATGCTTGTTCTATTACAATTTCATTGGTTGCCTGCTCATTTCGAATAACTTTTAGTACCTTTGAAACTGTTGGATGGGTTACATTGAGTCTTCTTTTAAATGCTTGATGCCATCCTTCCAGGGAATTTTAGGTCCTCGGTAAAATATCTTGAACTCTATTTTACACAGACCATACATCCACATCAAAAACTGGTCTCCTTCGACGTCCTCTCTGCGTTATTCCTAAGCAGGTACTTTCATAATACACTAAAAATCATTTAACAAGTCCTCAGGTTCAGCAGTTATCGAACTAGTTAACTGGTCAAACATCCCATGCACATCTGTAGGTGGAACAAAGGCAAGAGCTGATAACTGCTTAATGAAATGAGCATTGTTGGGTTCGAGATACCATTTTCTCCACGCGTTGTTATGTTGAAATCTTCATTATTGTTAACATTCCTTACACGTCTGTCCATTCGTCCAAGAGTTTCTCTTTTTGGCAGGGAGCCACAAAGGCTTAGAGGCAATTCATCAATGGTTTTATTAATTACACTGCTTGTAACCTCTTCTGTCAGTCTGGCTCTTATTTTCATATCATCCAAAGCTTTTAGAACACTTGTGTGAGCACTATCGGGCGGATGTGAATGATCTGAAGAACTCTCTGGCCGAGTAGCATTCGTTGTGATTATTCTTCCTTTACATACTTTTCTTTTCTCGCATCTCCAGTATGTGGTATCATTAACTTTTTGTTTTCAATAATGTAAGTATATCCATTATAAAGAAGTTTCCGTCGACCACGTCCTTTCTTAATGAACTCCTTTGTCAAACTGTATGGGTGACTTGGTTTTATTTATATTCTCAAAATTTCTTTTTTTCATTAATTTTTATCTATTCGGCTTTATTACCGTTTGGTTCCATGACTTCGATTTTACAACCGTTCGGTTTCATGTCCTTTCAGTTTTGTGTCTTTTTGGCATCTTTGGTACGGCATCTTGTCTGTCGGCAATAGTGCATTCGGCATCACGTCCG
>NC_090748.1:30165255-30167755 GCF_036898095.1 Palaemon carinicauda
ACCAATGGGAATCCATAGAACTTACTTCGATCCGCCATTCATATATATATATATATATATATATATATATATATATATATATATATATATATATAGCCTACTGTATATATATATATATATATATATATATATATATATATATATATATATATATATATATATATATATATACAGTAGGCTCTATATATATATATATATATATATATATATATATATATATATATATATATATATATATATATATATATATATATATATATATATATATATATATAGCCTACTGTATATATATATGTGTGTGTGTGTGTGTGTGTATGAGTGTGTGTATGCGTGTATGTATGTGTGTTTTTATGTGTATCCATCGCTGAAAACTTTAAACGCATCCTTTGCGAATTCGAAAAAGAATATTAGAGGGCACATTATTACCTTCAGCATTCTTAGTTAGGTTTTTTGTTATCAGAGGTTAAGAAAAAATTTTAGACTATATGGGAGTTATGGAATATGGGCGGTATTTAGTACGGCTAGAGACTCCAGAAAAATATTTACCTAATGCAGTAGTATTACCCATTCACAAGCGAGCTAAAAAATAACTCCTTCTTGCTAACTTGTGAAAAACAATAAAAAATTATAATCTAAGTAATCGATGGTCTACACAATCATATGCATCAAGATCCATTTTGAGTGGTCTAATTTCACGTGACAGAAAAGCTTATCTAGTAAGTCTAGCCTCAAGAAAGCAAGAATTGATAAGGTCAAGTTTCTCTTTACTCTGCTTATATCAGCCAAAATGGTTGCCTTTTCCAATGTGCAGACAGTGACTGGGCCATCATCTTTAAGTAAAGGAGGAACGGCTAAGGCTGCACCTAAATTTAAGATTTAAGGGTAGCACAAAATCTGTTTCTGGGTTGTAACAAAAAGCGAACCTTTAATGTCAAAATTATATTTTGGACCGCATGTGTTTCATATATGCTCGAACATTGTAACGGTTTTGCTTTTTTGTCTTATCACTTGCTCTATGTATACATGCTAGATAATGTTTTATCTTCTTTGAACTTCTGTGACATTTTGTCTGTGAGCATGCTAAATTTTGTTTTCTCTTTGAGTTTTTTGTGAAATTTTTGCTCGCAAATTCTGGTATATAATCTCAATGACTTGTTTGGTGAAGTTTAGTTGCGTTCACATCGCCTATCAGTTGTAACCTAACGGCCCCCTCACACAATTGGTGAAGCCAGAGGACCAATTACCTCACGCCTTCCTCCTCACTGCTGTTTCATACTGTTTGATGTTGCCACTCTCTGACCCTGACTATCGTAATAACGTCACATCCATGAAACTATTGTCCCTCGCCAGTACAGACATTCGTCTAGTTTCAGTGCAACGAGTTCCAATTCCCTATCGAGGACGTGACTCACTTAAGCAACCAGGCAGACTATGTCTCAGCATTGATCCCTTAGGACACTTTCCCAGTAGTCTCCAATTGGCTTTGCAAATGAGGTGACACCCCAATAGCCTCCACTCTTGCCCCCTCTACACATCCCTCTATGGCAAGTTTAAAGACCCTTCCAGAAGCAGCCTTCTGCACCATAAAAAAATGAGCTAATAACAGCTTCTGCTTTCACTTCTCTCATGCCATGTACCTCTCCTTGTCTGCCCCGATGACAGCGACGTCGCTATTGGTACAGTACTCAAGCAGGTGGTCAACAGCTCGCCCCACCCATTGGCATTCTTTAGTAGAAAACTGACCGAGGCAAAATCCAGCTACTCTACGTTCCACACACGAATTGCTGGTGATGCATTTGTCTGAACATCACTTCTTAGACTGTACGCTATTCATCATTTGCATGGACCACATGCGTCTGGTGCACGCATTCACTCAACAATCTGACACCTGGTCAGCACATCACCGTCGATATCTCTGCCACGTGGCTGAATGCAATTGCACCCATCAACACGCCCCTGGAAAATTGAATACCATTCTCGATGCCCTGTCAAGATACATATTGTCCGCCATTCACCTATAATAAGATTATAATACCTTTCCAGAAGACCAACAAAATGTTCCAAAATACTCAGCATGTAGGACATCGCACCGTTAGGAAAACGTTTCACTTGATGACTACAACGCCATCCCCTCTGGGATGTCTGTACATTTAAACCACGACTGGTGGTCGATTTCATGCTTGGGCTTTCAAATCTTCGCTCTAATCAACTGCATGGCATTACTAAGGATATTAATAACTGGGTCCCCACCTGTACTTTGTACGAAGCTTCGAAGTTACATTGATGCATGTATTCAGAAGTAGCACCTTTCATCTACATCAGTGTGTTTTTTTTTCCACATTTACATTGACATATTGGGTCCCTTACCACGAGGACATTGTTACCTTTCTACCGTCATTGACCACTTCACTCACTGGCCCGAAGCTATTCCCATGGAATCTGCAATATCTGCCTCATGTGCACCTACTGAATTCTTAGGGTGAACATATTAATTCTGACA
>NC_090748.1:30172755-30175255 GCF_036898095.1 Palaemon carinicauda
ACCCCTGTTGATATTGACCCTATGTAGTTGTACTAATTTTTATGTTTAAGCATTGTTCCATTTTCCACTTAAATGCTTAATTCTTCATGTCCTTCTCTGATACTAATCATTAGCAGTGCATATCTAATCCTTTCCTTTCTAGGAATCCTTTCTCTGCTTAATCTTTTTCTTGAAGTTCTTCTGTTTTTTATATAATGGCTAAATTATCAGCAAACATCTTTAGCAATAATTTTTCGTTATTCTCTAATTTAGGTGTCAAAGTGAGTACAAGAATGGACTCAAAGCTGGTCCCTGATGGAAGCTAGTCTCCACAGAGAATGCCGATATCTCCCCATGTTATTTCCTTACACTGGTTCTTACCCCTTCATAAATCACCGTCACAAACGTTACCCTCTCTGGTACTCTTTTCTTCCTTAGAAATCAATAGACTAACCTCCTTAGTACCCTCTCGTAAGACTTCTAAACACTGAAAAACCTCTGCCATTTAAACATCGATAAAACATGTAAACTTTTCTGTTTCATTCTAAATACTTCTTATGGCCTTGTCTTACTATAAATGTAGTATCAAATGTGATTCTCCCTATCATATATGGAAACTGCTGCTAATTCTATGCAATGCACTATCTTAAATACATGTTTACCACACTTCCTCTTTCTTCATACAGCCAGTTTCCCGTCCCTTGGCATTTCTTCTACATTCCAGATATTTTACAATAGTGTTTGCTTACACTCTTTGCCTATACTACCCAATGGCTTGATCATTTATATTGTTACTTTTGCTTTTCCTGAAGTTTTATTTAATTTTCCTCTCTTTAAAGCATTCTTTACTTTCAGTCATGTCTTGCGTTTGGCCATTTTCATAACTACGCTGACCCCTGCGGATAGGTGATATTGGAAGACTTTGATGTCATGGCTCAACGCAAATCAACCAAGTAAGGGTGGCCCTGACTAATATAGCTATGCTGATCATGATGAAAAACAAATCCTGTAACCACTTCAAGGAATTCGCCGTTCTATACATACACACGCAAACACACACACACACACACACACAAACATCTATAAGTGTGGAATTCCATATATCGGAAAAATTTCTGCCTCACTAGAATATTATTCAAGAGTATGACCGGAAAGAATAATTCCCACAAATATGCCATATTTACAGAGCAATGCAAAGGAAGGGAATTCAAATCGGCTGATTTATATCAAACATTACTTTCCCTCTCGTGCAAAGTACAGTTTGTTATAGTTTATAACCATTGCTGTAGTAACAATGAACGGGTTACTTGACTGGAAAACTTAGCTATTAAAGACGTCATTGAATGAATTATTAATACCTATGACTTCTCAATGCCATTTTTTAATAGCATCAATGTATAAGGATAGTTAATAGGAATATTAAACGTCTTGAAAAAGGTGCAAAATCCCTGGCACGGATCCAGCATGCACCCGTTAAATCAAAGTCATATTACTGTTTCCTTTTTACGTGTGAAAACATAAATCCTGTGGCAGATGTTTCCGATGAGACGGCGTCCGGAGGGTTGGAGGAATTCGCGAAAAACCTTCTCAATAAATATAGCTTCATCTTTGCATAAACAGATTCACTTTTGGAGGCCGCGTACCCGTCCCTTATATCTTATTACGAAAGTAAATTCTGAAAGAATTGAATGTGTTCAATTTGCATAAAACGTGGTACCCTTAAAATGACATTTAAACATTTTGAAAAGAAACACTTATAACTTGTTATAATTTCTTATATTTTTTTTTTTTTTCAAATAAAAAAAAATGTCGAATAATATTTATGTTTTTGTACCTTACGCCAAATTTAGCTGTCATGTTCAGAAGGATCATCATCATTATTCATCAGCATCATCATCATCTCCTCCGACACCTATTGACGCAAAGGCCCTCGGTTAAATTTCGTTAGTCATCTCAATCTTGAGCTTTTAAATCAATACTTCTCCATTGATCATTTCCTACTTCACGTTTAATAGTACTCAGCCATGTACGTCTGGGTCTTCTAACTCCTCTAGTGCCTTGTGGAGCACAACTGAAAGTTCAGTGAAGTAATCTCATTTTGGGAGTGCGAAGAGTATGCATAAACCATCTCCATCTACCTCTTACCATGATCTCTTTCAAATATGGCACTCGAGTAATCTCTCTTATAATTTCAAATCTAATCCTGTCTTGGCTTTTAACTTCCAATATTCTTCTGAGGGCTTTGTTCTCAAATCTACAATATTTTCTGGATATTGTTTTAATGTCATACCATGACTCCTGTCCATAGAGTAACACAGATATCAATAAACTGATGTAATCTGATTTCTATAAAGAATTTCAAGCGATTTGATCTCCAAATTTTACTTAACCTAGTCGATGTCTGATTGGCTTTGGTCAAGCTTTCATGAAACTCAAATTATAGTTCCCAAATACTTAAATTATTATAACTTATTAATCCCTTCTCTTTTCAAGGATATTTCATCTTCCATTGCATAATCCG
>NC_090748.1:30207755-30215255 GCF_036898095.1 Palaemon carinicauda
AATTTCCACACACGCCGAAGGCCAACCTCTGAGACCAATGGGGTCATTCAGTGACGGCTAACTATCATATTTTATATATATAGTATATTAAATAAACATAAAATCGTTAAGATTATTTTCTGGCATAAAAAGTGGTTTTCACTAGGGTGAAGAAACGTAATACCAAGCAACGTTTTACGAAATGCTCTTCATGACTAGAATATGCGTCAACATCCGCTCCGTCGGTACAAGGAAACCAGTGAGTAGGTTCTTCGTACAAAATTCAGGTTGTACATAATAAAGATATATAACTGGACGCAAAGATTACTTGAATTGAACATGACTTCACGATTTTATTGCAAATTTGAATATTTTTATAAATTAAATTGTTTCCGTCTTGAAAAATGGCTGTTATCTCAAGATTTCAGGTGGCTAATATGTTTTATCAAAAGAACTGGCCAGACAGTACAATATTGGTCTTATCTCTGGTTACGGATCTTTCCCTTTGCCTACACATACACCGAATAGTCTGGCCTATTCTTTACAGCTTTTCCTCAGTCCTCATACACTTGACAACACTGAGATTACCAAACAATTTTTTTTTTTTCAAGGGGTTAACTACTGCACTGTAATGGTTCAGTGGCTACTTTCCTCTTGGGAAGGGTAGAAGAGACTCTTTTGCTGTGGTAATTACCTCTTCTAGGAGAAGTACACTCCAAAATCAAACCATTGTACTGTAGTCTTGGGTAGTGTCATAGCCTCTGTACCATGGTCTTCCACTGTCTCGGGTTACAGTTCTCCTGTTTGAGGGTACACTCGGGCACACTGTTCTATCTAATTTCTCCTCCTCTTTTTTTGTTGAAGTGATTATAGATTATATAGAAAATATTTATTTTAATGTTGTTACTCTTCTTAAAATATTTCATCTTTCCTTCTTTTCTTTCCTCACTGGGATATTTTCCCTTTTGGAGCCCCTTGGCTTATAGCATCCTGCTTTTCCAACTAGGGTTGTAGCTTAGCAAGTAATAATAATAATAATAATAATAATAATAATAATAATAATAATAATAATAATGATAATAATAATAATAATAATAATAATAATAATAATAATAATATACTCAGTATGGTGCCCATGAACAACAACCCTTTGCGATCTACTACGTAAAAATAAAATGATGCTAAGAAAAGACCCACCCGCTACAAACTGTTTGAGTTTGAAAACAAGGGCCTCATGATTAACAAGGTCAATGGCAGCACTAAAATCAAGACTGATCATACCAACTTCCTAATCACAATCAAATGATTCATATACAGCATCGGAGATTGTTTGAAGGTCATCATATGCTCCAATGCCTTTATGAAAGCCAAATTGTATACTATATATATATATATATATATATATATATATATATATATATATATATATATATATATGTATATATATATATATATATATATATATATATATATATATATATATATATATATACAGATAGATAGATAGATAGATATATATATATATACATAATATATATATATATATATATATATATATATATATATACATATATATATATATATATATATATATATATATATATATATATATATATATATATATACATACATATATATATGTATATATATATATATATATATATATATATATATATATATATGCATATATATATGCATATATATATATATATATATATATATATATATATGCATATATATATATATATATATATATATATATATATATACATATATATATGTATATATATATATATATATATATATATATATATATATATATGTATATATATATATATATATATATATATATATATATATATATATATATATATATATATATATATATATATGTATGTATATATATTCAAATAAGCTATATATATTTTTGATACATTAATGTTTTATTTCGAGTTTAATAAAAAAATAATAGCAACCAATAGCAAGAGGCAAATATTTTCCCTTTGATATAAAAGAACTGAAACTAATGAATCATAAGCAGAGAACGCGCAGAACTTTTTTTTCATTTTTACACAAACAACAAATAAGGCTTAATTTAGTTTTCACGATTCCATTTTAATTACGAAGCAAGTTTTTATTTATAATATTATTATTGCTAGTAGTTCAAATCTTTTGTAATACATTCTTTAACAATAAACCATATAGTTTACCTATCATATCTTCCCATAAGTGTTAGTATTTTAATGAATTCATTTATGTAAACATAGGTTATAACTTATAACTTGACCTTGGTGTTCAACATTTTTTTTTTTTGAGGAGGAGAAATTTGATAGAGTAGTGTGCCTGAGTGTACCCTCATGCAAGAGAATTCTAACCTAAGACAGTGGAAGACCATGGTATACAGGCTATGACAGTATTTATAAATGATTCATCAATACCATAAAAATAAATTAGTTATTATATCATTCCATAACTTTGAAAACAAATTAGCAAAATATGTACACTGGTCGATCAAACAAACAGGAACGTAAAGAAATTGGATGAGGATATTTATAAGAAGAAACTATATGACCAGAATAAACGATATGCCTTCAACACCGTGTGATAATGAGACTTTCCTTAATAAATAGCTGTCCTTTAATAGTCATTGTAATTTCATTGCTAAGTATATTGACCATTGCATTTATCCTCTCCTCAACGACAAACATGGATGGATTATATTCAATATTGAAAATAAAGCATTCTCAAAACCAGAAGAGATATATGACAGAAATACGACACTTAGCAGAATATTGTTCGTCGTATTACCTTTTATTATACTGTATATATATATATATATATATATATATATATATATATATATATATATATATATATATATGTTACTAAATATTTAGATAAATGTGCACACACATGCACACGCGCTCGTACACACGCAAATGCACACATACACAGATTCAACCTATGCCACTAACTCTCCCATTCCTTACTACAACCCTGCAGTTTCGGTAATTGTGGTTCTCCAGAACTTGGTCCAGTGTACCTCTCGGAGTACGCCTTCACACAAGGATATGATTACAGCCTCCCCTACTACGCAAGGGACGGGGAGAGACCAAGCGATCATACATATGGCATTCCAGCTGAGTGTGAAAACACACACACACATACACACACATATATATACAGTATATATATATATATATATATATATATATATATATATATATATATATATATATATATATATATATATATATATATATATATTCTCATGACTCCGGCATGATTACGGTTTTAACGCTCTTCAACTATCGCTTACGTTGCCGGCCTGGTTACGATTTTTAACGATCGTAGTTTCTTCACCGCGCCGCTCAACTTAATCCGCTTGTGATTGGCTGAAGTACCCGTCGCGCCACCCTAGTTACTTTTTCCTTTCATGTTCAATTTTGACATTGCACATTTTAGGGCTCCCTCTAATTTTACGACATCAGGTCTCGTTGGTAATTAGGGTTTGTAACAATATATATATATATATATATATATATATATATATATATATATATATATATATATATATATATATATATATATATATATATGTGTGTAAATATATATTTGTATATTTATTTATTTATTTATCTATTTATTTATTTATTTAATAATATTCAATAATTAAAACACCCAGAATCAGCATTGTTTTGAAATAATCTGAGTCGCCCATGCAATTCAAAAGAATAGATATTTTTAAAATAATCAAACCAGTTCACATTACTTTTTCTCTTTTTTTGTGTGTATTATTTATCTTTACTTGCAACCGTTTAACCAATTTTAAGTTAGTCAAAAAATGCTAAAATCGATAATATATGATTATTCACTAAAATATGGAATATAAATAATTCACTAATTTATTCAAGATAGTGGTCATCATTTTATACTTCCGCACTTGCCTTGGGCTTGCACAGCTAAGTACAAGTCATGTTATTATCCTTACTTAAGGATCATCCAATACACTTGTATACGCCATATGTGCACTTGACCAGCTGCATTCAAAGCTGGTGGTATTACTGATACTACAAGAATATAGTTACCATCACTATCGTCCTGTCATCCTAGTTGTAAAATAATTGGCGAAACATATATCGGAATTCTATCCTGTGTCCAAATATGGGATTAATGGAGTTATATAAATATATTCTGCCTGATGGCACTTGAAGCGGGGAAGAGCTTCTCACTACCTCAGGGTCTTGAACACATGCCATCCCCATCTGAATTCTTTTTCTGTAACAAATATACATATAAATAGCTGACAAAACTAAGGTCGATAAGAGCACTGGTGATGTCTTGAAACTTCAAAATTCTTTTGAAGAGAGTGACCCATGGAAATATCTAGTAATATTACCATTTGTCAGTCCGTGTTGTTTGGATAATGTGGCTGCATTTTGAGAACCGAGAATATTGCAAATGTGTAAGCTACGTTGTCTTTTAACTTCTGTACCGATGATGATTAGATTTTCTGCATGAGCGTAGTTGGATTTATACTCAAAGTTGTGTGTTTCATCTTGATCTGATAGTATATTTTTGTAGTATCAATATGAATAAATTTTCTACTATTATTATTAATACTATCATTACTTGCTAAGCTACAACCATTGTTGGAAAATCAGGATGCTACATGCCCAGGGGCCCCAACCGGGAAAATAGCCCAGTGAGGAAAGGAAACAAGGAAAAATTAAATACTTCAAGAACAATAATATTATTGAAATATAAATATACACTATAAAACTTTCAAACAAAATAAGAGGAAGAGAAATAAGATAGGATAGTTTACCCTAGTGTACCCTCAAGCAAGAAAACTTTAATCCAAGACAGTGGAAGACCATGGTACTACCCAAGACTAGAGAACAATGGTTTGATTTTGGAGTGCCCTTCTCCTAGAAGAACTGCTTACCACAACTATAGAGTCTCTTCTGCCCTTACCAAGAGGAAAGTAACCGCTTTCGCCCTTACCAAGAGGAAAGTAGCCGCTGAACAATTACAGTACGGTAGTTAACCCCTTGGGTGAAGAAGAATTGTTTGGTGATCTCAGTGTTGTCAGATGTAAGAGGACTGAGGAGAATACAGTATGTAAAGAATAGTTCAGACTATTTGGTGTATGTGTAGGCAAATAGAATATGAACCGTAACCTGAGAGAAGGATCCAATATAGTACTGTCTGGACAGTCAAAGGACCCAATACCTCTCTAGCGATAGTATCTCAACAGTTGGCTACAACCTTTTGATCGGTTCTTGTATCTCTGTAGATTCTTTCCCAATTAATTGAACTGATTCCATATCCTGTAAGTGTTGAATCTTCTTCTTTAGTATTGGACGCTTCACTTGTAGGAAAGGAAACAAGGAAAAATATAATATTTCAAGAACAGTAACAACATTAAAATAAATATTTCTTGTATATGCTATAAAAAAAACTTTAACAAAACTAGAGAACATAAAATTATATAGAATAGTGTGACCGAGTGTACCTCAAGGAAGAAAACTCTAACCCAAGACATTGGAAGACCATGGTACAGAAGCTATGGACTACCCAAGAATAGAAGAATATACTTTAATTTTGGAGTGTCCTTCTCACAGAAAATCAGATCACCATAGCTAGAGTCTTTTTTACCCTTAGCAAGAGGAAACTAGCCATTGAACAATTACAGTGCAGTACTTAACCCAGTAGGTGAAGGTGAATTGTTTGGTAATATCAGTGTTGTCAGGTGTATGAGGACAGAGGAGAATCTGTAAAGAATATGCCACACTATTCGGTGTAATGAAAGGGAAAGTGAACCATAAACAGAGAGAAGGAACAATGGAGTACTGTTTGGCCAGTCAAAGGACCACAAAAATCTCTAGCAGTAGTACCTCAACAGGTGGCTAGTGCTCTAGCCAACCTACTACCTAACTTCTGTAACGATGATGATTAGATTTTCTGCATGAGCGTAGTTGGATTTATACTCAAAGTTGTGTGTTTCATCTTGATCTGATAGTATATTTTTTTCAGCATCAAATTTATATATATAAATATGTATATGCATATATATATATATATATATATATATATATATATATATATATATATATATATATATTAAATATATGATTTTATACACACACATATACTGTATATATATATATATATATATATATATATATATATATATATATATATATATATATATATGTATGTATGTATGTATGTATGTATGTAAGTATATATTCCGTGGAATAGAGGAGCATCCAAGTACCAATTAATCCATCTTTAATGAACAGAGTTATTTTTTTAGATTTTTAGTCATTTGTGTCTTCCATGAATAGAAATTTCTTGGAGTGTTAGGATCAAATTATAATGACAGTGTTTAGTACTTATGAATAAGAATCTATTCCTTTGATAGAGATATCCCTATTTTTTTACTTCATAACGTTCATTTCGTTTATTAATCTCGATAGAATAGCAATAATTAAAGTCGTTGTATCAGCAATGTTCCAAACTCCAATCAACTCTAAACGAACATAAGAAACTTTAAAACGTATTCGGTGCACCCACCTCAAGAATCACATGGTTTAAGTTTTCTCGTGGAATTTAGCTCTGATAAATGTAACGTTTTAAAAGTTGAAAATTCTTTCGCAAAATCAAGTCAAAACCAGGAGATAACACCAAACTACAAGGACCCAATAGACTTCAATAACAATCTACCTTTGGCAATGGGGTGTGTGTCTATAGAATCTGGGTTTCATTCGCGCGAACACAAACATATTGCAATTGCAAAGAACGGAAGCCAGTGACTGAAGCCAGTGCTGGATGAGCTGTTAGTTTAACCTTACCACACAGATTCCGCCAAACCTTGGAAGAAACATTCCGGTCCCATCCATCACTATTTTGATTTCGTAGAAAAAAACTGACTTTTCATCACCTTTCATTCACATAATAAATTACATCCGTACAATTTTTATACCCATTATTCACTTCAATATTAGTTAGTTTTGTTTATGATATTATGTAAACGTGTAATGCTTTCGTTGATAGGACTGGGTGGTGCTTCTTATAAGAATAAGTTAAGTACTTCCATTGCCTTCGACAATCCCACTTCTGAAATAGAGCTATATTTTTTTTCCACAACTGTTTCATAAACATTTTTTTCTGCGATATTATTCTTTTTTGTATGGTATCTTTATAAATATAAGGTATTATAATATCTCCTAATTTCTCTTGATATTCAACGGATTCAGCATCATCGAGATATACTAATATTATTATTTTTTTTATTATTATTATTAAACGTCTCGCGGATTGCTTTATTGGTGCCTTTTTCATGAAAAATTCTTTTCAAGATCATATTTTTAGGCAATATTTATTTTTTTTCTTTCAAGAAACAATCACCCAACAAGAACGCAAGTAATAAAATGGTAATAATAAGAAGAAAGAGCACATTATTTTCACAAATCATTACATATGTTCATAGTTAAAACTACAGAGAAGGTATTT
>NC_090748.1:30232755-30235255 GCF_036898095.1 Palaemon carinicauda
AGGCCAGGTCGAAACCAACCATGGCACGAGAGGCCATAAGAGATATCGGAACCTGACGCTACTCAGTTGTCCGAGGATTTACCTGGCGAGACATCAGTCTCTTACCAGTGAGTTTTACCCGATATCCCGGCCCACCACTTGACACAATTGGTTTTAATTCATTCAAATTACCCCTAATGAGTCAATATGGATAAATATCAACACAACATCCTGTTCAAATAGAAATAAATTTCTACCTCATACTTGGGATCAAACGCTAGCCCCTTCTAATGAAAGGCCAGGTCAAAACCAACCATGCCACGAGAGGCCATAAAAGATATCGAAACCTGACGCTACCCAGCTGTCCGAGGATTTACCTGACGAGACATCAGTCTTTTACCAGCGAGTTTTACGCGATATCCTCTGTTAACAACAACTGATTCCCTTCCACTCTTGATCACTCTTATCTATCTTTTTTTTCAATCCCTGACTAAGCACTCAGGTATTCAATTCTTTTACAGCTTCATCAATAAACAAATTAAACAGCCATGGCAACATTACACATCAGCTCCAATCGCATTGAAAATTACTTACTCACTTCATTCCTTATACTAACATACACTTTAATGCCTATGCATAAACAATTCATATATTTTAACAGTCTTCCAACTATTCCATATAACCTCATTACATTCTGCACCACATCCTTATCAACTCTATCATAAACCTTCCCCATATCCATAAGTGGATAATATACCTCTTTACTTTTCACTAAATATTTGTCACTTATCTGCCTAACTATGAAAATCAGATCCATACATCCTTTACCTCTTATAAAGCCATCCTGTACTTCTCAGATTACATCCTCCATTATATCCTTAACAAGATTAATTAATGCTTTCCCATGCACCTTTCTGACCACACTCAACAACTTAATACCCACAGAGTTACTCCATTTACGCACATTTCCCTTATCTCTGTATGTTGGAACAATACACGCATATCCCCACTTAGCTGGCACCATTGACAACATAAAAGATATATATTAAAACATCTCACCAACTAATCCAACACATTCACACCACCTTCCTTTATTATCCCCGCCCTCATACCATCCATACCAGGGGCCTTTCCTGCTGTCATTTCATCTACTGCTTTTTTCACTTCCTCTTCCGTAATCTCTCTCTCATTCTCGCCTCCCATAACTAGCACCACAACACGTGCAACAGCAATTATATCTGCCTCCCTGTCATCCTCAACATTCAGTAACCTTTCAAAATACTAATTTCATCCTTTTTTACCTCATCTCCTTTCAATATCCTTCCATTTTCATCTCTGTTCTCACTCCTCGATTTACAATTTCCTACTCTCTTCACTTTTTGGTAATACATGTTCTTATTGCCTTCATACGGACTACCAAATACATGACCCTACCTCTAGTCAGCCACCTTTTTAGCCTCAGCCACCTTATGTTTTACTTCCTTGTTTTTCTCACGATATCTTTCATAGTTCTCTATGTTATTACTCTGCAGCCATTCGTTAACACCCTCTTTTTCTTTAACACCCATATCCCCACTTCATTCCAGCACTCACTACCCTTCCTTGTACTACCTCTAACAATTTTATCCTACTACACATCCCTTGTATCCCCTACAAAATTATCTTTTATTAGTTTCCGTTCCTCTTCTAATCACCAGTTTCTCTCACTTTTACACTGTCATATGCCACTTTCAACTTCTCTTCAGAATTCACTTTTTACCTGTTTCTTTTTTAAACTTTTCCACCTTCACTACCTCCTCTTTACAGCCCACCCCCCTATTCTATTTCTCCATTCTTTGGCTACAAGTAATTTTGCTTGAACCAAAAAATATTAGACATATCAGTAGCTGTACCCCTAACATGTGAGCATCGTTCAATCGTCCAATCATCCATCTTGTTATCAACACATAATTCGTCAATGCTATTTCTACCTATCTATCATTAGTAAAGTAAATAGCACGTTTCCAGTTAACCTAATTCCATTCCCTCATTTAAGCTTATTTGTCTACCCAAAACCAGTGAAGTTAAGGGATGGGGTAGAGTTATGTTAAAAAGTACCAAAAGGGAATGAATCGACTCTTTTGGACTGGAAGCGTGCTATTTCCCATACTTCCATTGGCTACTAATACCCATGTATACTTGTTTATATCTCTCTTCTTGAATAAAAAAAAAAGTGTGTCGTTCAACAAACATATTTAGCAGTCTCTCACCACTCCCATAATTCCAAGAGACACCTATCTCTCCAGCAAGCACTATGGCTTTTATATCACCCAACACAAGTTTATTATTTCTTCTATTCAGTCCTTCTACACAGCTAGTTAACCCATTCTAAAGTCGATTCTACTCTTTGCTTTTCTTCCAGCATGCTCCCAGGGACTATCAAAAGCCTAACATTTACTACCCAAACCTAACCCTTACTCATATTAACCTAGATGGCATCCCCATCCATTCAACTTCTTTACCTGTCATCCATTCTTCTTCC
>NC_090748.1:30240255-30242689 GCF_036898095.1 Palaemon carinicauda
TTCAAATTTTCGGTGATCAATCTATCCAGAAAAAGTGTATTAATTCTTTCATTTTATCTTGATACGAGTATTGTTCTCCTTTCTGGTCTTCAGCTGCTGATTCCCATCTTAATTTATTGGCCGGGAACTTATGGTCTATTGAATTTCTTATTCCTGATCTAGATATCAATCTCTGGCACCGTAGTACAATTAGTTCATTATGCATATTGCATAAGATTTTTCGAGATTCTGATCATACTTTACATTCAGTTCTATCATGTTCGTAATACTAGGTATGCAGTTAATTCTAATTAGCAGGCCTTTTCCGTCACGAGGCTCAATACTACATATTCTAGAAGTTTTACTCCAGCTGTGATCAAGTTGTGGAATGATCTTCCTAATCGGGTAATGGAATCTGTACACATTCAAAAGTTCAAACTTGCAGCAAATGTTTTTATGTTGATCGGGCTAACATAAGAATTTTTATAGTTTATATATGAAATTTCTGTTTTGACGTTGATACTACTTTTTTGAAAATCTTATAATTATTGATTATTTCTCATATCATTAGTTTATTTTCTTTCCTCATCAGGCTATGTTTACCCGTTGAAGCATTTGGGCCTATAAAATCTTGCCTTTCTAACTAGGGTTATAGCTTAGGTAATAATAATAATAATAATAATAATAATAATAATAATAATAATAATAATAATAATAATAATAATAATATATATTTTTTTTTTTGGATAAAGAGATGGTAAAAAATGGAAAACCCATTTTTATATAGTTTGAATTGTTTTCCTTTTTCACGATCGAATGGTTTGTCGAACATAATTCGACACACAAGTGTTTGAAGTGATGCTCGAACGTGTGAACGGGGATTTAGTTGTTGTCGAGTGGTTCGAAGAAAGTCTATTTTCACCAGAGTTTTGTGGCCGGGTCTTACTTATCCACAGAACCTTATGAATTTGTTATAATTTCATGAATTTACTTCTTTGTCTTATTCTTTTATCATATTTCCCTTTGTATATATATATATATATATATATATATATATATATATATATATATATATATATACATACATATATATATATATATATATATATATATATGTATATATATATATATATATATATATATATATATTCCTATTAAGGATACTTACACGGTGAGGGCTAACTATATCTCCGACACATATCCAGTGACGCAAGATGGTAGCTCTTGAGTATATTGATAGTAGTTTAAAAGCAATTAGTTAGTGATTTCCACAGAACCAAATAAATTATTTCTTATATTTTTTTTCATTTCGTTATAGGATTCAGCCGTCTGTCACCACCGTAGTGACATTCGGAGTTTGGAATTTCAGTTGATCGTTTATTGGAATTATACTTTCAAAGTCAAAGTTCTATGCAATATTTGTTTGGAGTTATCAGTCAAATTAGGGCAAACAATATCAGTACTGATCAGAACAATAAAAAAAACGATTCTGATATTGTTTAAAAGTTTATTTTTTAAACCCTCAGGAGTGAATTTGAATTTATTTCCACTCACCTCAATATGATTGTTGCCATTATTAAAAAAGTATAATGGAGGTCGCCCATGAATAGCAGAGGCAAGAAAGTTGACATGGCCCTAGATATATACATATAATCAGCACCCAAACCCCCCTCTCCAGCATAGCTAGGACCAATGAGGGCAAGGCAATAGCTGTTGATGACTAAACAGGGTAGCCTATAGCTGTGCCCCCCCCCCCCCCCCACCACACACACACACACGCGCACATAATAAGCGAGGTTTCAGACTCTACAAGATACTGGCGAGCAGGAGCTAACTCCATTCTAGCAGATCGTAAGGCAGGGCATTTCCAAAAGGCCACCAAAACCCTTCGCAAGAAGTTTTTAGATAGTACAAACAAGTCATTAGATTTTGTGACAAATGGCAAGTTAAATTATGATATGACAGATGTTTAATGGTGAATGTCAGATCATCCTTGTCTCAAGTAATCCACCATGAATACTGAGACTAAATTCGTTCAATATTAACCTAGATTTTTATTATAATTTAATCCTTACTTATGGAAACGATATCTGAATGAACCATTAATACCTCTTTTAAGCACTATAAATTTACCTAGATCAGGATAACGCTACTTGGCTGGTGTAAAAAATATTTTGATCCTTTCAGATAACGATGTAATCATGTCTAAATATTCTGAGACGCAAAGGCATTGATGTAAGTTGTTAGTAGATGTATATATATATATATATATATATATATATATATATATATATATATATATATATATATATATATATATATATATATATATATATATATATATATATATATATATATATATATATATATATATATATATATATATATATATATATATATATATATATATATATATATATATATATATATATATATATATATATATATATATATA
>NC_090748.1:30250689-30258189 GCF_036898095.1 Palaemon carinicauda
TGTAAGTATCCTTAATAGGAATATATATATATATATATATATATATATATATATATATATATATATATATATATATATATATATATATATATATATATATATATATATATATATATATTTATTATACAAAGGAAAACATGATACAAGAATAAGACTAAGAAGTAAATTACATGAAATTATAACAAATTCATAGGTTTGTGGATAAAGAAGACCCGGCCACAAAACTCGGGTGAAAATAGACTATCTTTGAACCACTCGACAACAACTAAATCCCCGTTCACACGTTCGAGCATCACTTCAAACACTTGTGTGTCGAACTATGTTCGACAAACCATTCGATCGTGAAAAGGGAAAACAATTCAAACTATATAAAAATGGGTTTTCCATTTTTTACCATCTCTTTATCCAAAAAAAAATATATTATTATTATTATTATTATTATTATTATTATTATTATTATTATTATTATAATTATTACTATTATTATTATTATTATTATTATTATTATTATTATTATTATTATTATTATTATTATTATTATTATTATTACCTAAGCTATAACCCTAGTTAGAAAGGCAAGATTTTATAGGCCCAAATGCTTCAACGGGTAAACATAGCCTGATGAGGAAAGAAAATAGGGGAATAAACTAATGATATGAGAAATAATCAATAATTATAAGATTTTAAAAAAGTAATATCAACGTCAAAACAGAAATTTCATACATAAACTATAAAAATACTTATGTTAGCCCGATCAACATAAAAACATTTGCTGCAAATTTGAACTTTTGAATGTGTACAGATTCCATTACCCGATTAGGAGGATCATTCCACAACTTGATCACAGCTGGAGTAAAACTTCTTGAATATGTAGTATTGAGCCTCGTGACGGAAAAGGCCTGCTAATTAGAATTAACTGCATACCTAGTATTACGAACATGATAGAACTGAATGTAAAGTATGATCAGAATCTCGAAAAATCTTATGCAATATGCAAAACGAACTAATTGTACTACGGTGCAAGAGATTGATATCTAGATCAGGAATAAGAAATTCAATAGACCGTAAGTTCCCGGCCAACAAATTAAGATGGGAATCAGCAGCTGAAGACCAGAAAGGAGAACAATACTCGTATCAAGGTAAAATGAAAGAATTAATACACTTTTCCTGGATAGATTGATCACCGAAAATTTGAGAAAAATCTCAATAAGCCATTTTTCCTACAATTGAAAAGGACACAGACCAAATGTTTTTCTCAAAAGTAAAGTTGCTGACGAGAATCGCACCTAAAATTTTAAGAGAGAAAAAAAAAGAAAAAAAAGAAAAGAAAAAGAAAACATTATTCATGCTGAGATCTGGATGACGAAGAACCACTGTCCTAGATCTACAGACAATCATATTTTGAGTTTTGTTTGGATTCATCTTCATGCCCCATAATTTATATCACACACTAATTCTAGCTCGATCTCAATTAAGGGATTCTGCAACCCCAGATCTATATTCAGGCGATGGAATTGTTGCAAAGAGTGTAGTATCATCTGCATGTGCAAAGGTAAACCACATGTCATGTGAATATAATTTGAAAAGCAATGGGCCAAGAACACTACCCTGATTTCACATTCCTATGCTCACTATGGTGCCCATCCACAACAGCTCTTTTTTAAGAGTTCAATGATAATGCTAAGAAACGAACCTCCTACTAACATCTGTTTGAGAATGAAAACAAGGATATTATGATTAAAACGGACCAAGGCATCACTGAAATCAAGGCCAACCATAGGAAATTCATAACAATAATCAATGGATTTTTCTACAGCATTGGAGATTGCAATAATAATAATAATAATAATAATAATAATAATAATAATAATAATAATAATAATAATAATAATAATAATAATAATGATGATGATGATGATGATGATGATGATAGGGTAATTTTACATATAATACTACCATTTTTGTTGTTGTTGTTATCTCTTTTCAAGCAGACATGATTCTCATTCATCCCCATACTTCTCTCTCTCTCTCTCTCTCTCTCTCTCTCTCTCTCTCTCTCTCTCTCTGTACGTTGAAAAGTGAAATAAACAGCATATTCTGCTCATAACAAAGGTATTTTTCTTTTTTTTAATACCAATTTCATCTGTATTGGACTTTTCTAATGCACTTCTGTTGATTCCTAAAATGGAGAGTCTCTAGTACATCCACACCCTTGCCCACGCACACACACACACCACACCTACCCCACTTTGCAGGATTTCCACTCCATTTCCCATTCATCTTTTCATTTTAGATTTTGGTGTTCTTTTTTTATTACCATCTTCATATCTGTTTCTCTAGTCTATCTGGATGTTTTCTATCCACTATTCAATTTACAGGATATTTCATAACTTTTATTTTTCCCCATGTCAGGTCATATCCAGTTTTAAACTTTTCCCTCCCATTCATTTACAAATTTTCCACTCGTCATTTTTATCCGGTGATTTTGCCTTTTTTCCGTCATAGTTTGATAGATATATGAAGGTTTATATCCCTGAATGCTAAAAACCTATCATAATGTCGGTATCTTCTGATATTTTCCATGCAGAGCAAAATCTACTCCTTAAAATAGTAAAGAAAATTATGACTCTTCCTTGTTTCGAGTAACAAATTAAGAGCAGCAGTCTCATTAAGATTGTATGATTCTTCCTACACTTTATATCTCTCTCTCTCTCTCTCTCTCTCTCTCTCTCTCTCTCTCTCTCTAAATGAACAGCATTTTGAGAAACTTCTTACCTCCTGCTTTAAAATTCATTTATTATTCTGTTATCATAATCCAGTAAATTCTTTGACTAAGGTAATAAGAGCACATATTAAAGGTAAACTTTAGTATTTTTCTTATATAAAACTTAAATAAAGTGATTCTTATAATAATCATTTTAATAACGAGGAAGAATAATGATGAGGAAATTGGTGAGACTTTTATTGTGTTCTACATTGCATTAAAAATATAAAAAAAAAAACATTTAACTAGGAAAAAAATAAACTATTCTCAAACATTCGTTAATTAATCTTTCATTTACATCATGTTTTCTTTATAACTGGCTATTATGGTTTGCTGGAGGCATAATTGTGGTTTTCGCCTGTTGCTCTCAGGGGTTCGCTCCTTCATACTTGAATTACGACAGGGAGGACAGTATCCAAAACACGACATCAGGGTTTTATGGATATGATCTAAAAGGATAATGTCATTGAATAATATGGAAAATAATGTTTTCTTAAAAGATCAGAATTAATAGTCTTGGGAGGGATCATGTTTTACTTCTTGTCTTTATTTTTTAAACCATGTTTTATATTTTATATTTTGTTTGCCTAATCCTTCAGCAAACGAAAGAAGGAGAGCAAGAGCTGGAAAGATGTAGTCAGTGTAATGTCTGTTCGTAGCGAGCACGACTGTTGGAATAATGGAAGAATTGTTTGCTTATGTGTTTGTTAGATATCTAAGGGTAGTAACGAATTTCTTAAGTGATTGTTTTGTTTCACTTGGACTCCAAAGAGAAATCTTAATATTTCTGAATGATTGGATTTATTTATCTTAGTATTGGAAGTAATATTATCATCTATCAGTATATGTTTTTAATTATCCTTCCATGGTATGTTCATGAATGATAGAAGTGGTTTATTCTTATCTACTGTTATTGAAGAGTAATCCTAATTGTCGGTTTCTTTCGTTCATATTTATTCCCAGGTCGGATTTCCTTCATTTTCTCCACTATTCTGTGTGAAGGTGCTTGTTGTCACTTCTCTGATTAAACGTCAGTTGAATGTGGATTATACGGCCATTTACAGATTTGGATATGGCTGCTCCTGAATATATTGAACCTGATGATTACGGCACAGCTTGTATAAGGAGTTTAAAATGGGCTGCTATCTGAGCTATTGATGCCGGTGATGATGAAAAGAACCGGGAAGGGAAAGTGGAATTGTCAGCTTCGTGAATTTGACGGAGGTATGCTTCGGTCCACTAAACTATGGCCTAGATTCTGTCTATATATATATATATATATATATATATATATATATATATATATATATATATATATATATATATATATCTATATATATATATATATATAGTATATACATACATACATATATATATATATATATATATATATATATATATATATATATATATATATTTATATAAAGTATATATATATATATATATATATATATATATATATATATATATATATATATATATATATATATATTCATATATATTCATATATATATTTGTATATATATGTATGTACATATAGATATATACATATACATATATCTATATATATATGTATATATATATATATATATATATATATATATATATATATATATATATATATATATATATAATATATATATTATGTATATATATACACATATATATATATATATATATATATATATATATATATATATATATATATATATATATACATTTATATTATATATGTATATATATATATATATATATATATATATATATATATATATATATATATATATATATATATATATGAATATATATATGCATATAAACATATATATATATATATATATATATATATATATATATATATATATAAATATATACACACATATATATATGTATATATGTATATATATATATATAAAATATATATATATATATATATATATATATATATATACATATATATATATATATATATATATATATATATATATATATATATATATATATATAAAGAGAGAGAGAGAGAGAGAGAGAGAGAGAGAGAGAGAGAGAGAGAGAGAGAGAGAGAGAGAGAGAGAGAGAGAGAGAGAGAGAGAGATGGATATCTAAATGCCTGTTCATTTTAGTGTATTAATTTTTTTTTATTTTATTCATGTTAGCTCATGTTTGTGATATGTCTAAATATCTGTCTTAGTTCAAAATAATATAGGTTTAAATACAATAATAGTTAATTCAAAAATTCTATCTTGTGCAAGAGTCTATTTGTAGAGATAACGAATGTAGACATTTTGTAAAACACAGACTATTTGTCAGTATAATTTAAGGGTAATGGGAATGCTTTTTGTGTAATGCCACAACTTTTCATCATTGAGCTTAAAATCCTTATTTATTAGCTAAAACATACTTAACTGAAAGATTAAAAGTCCCTCATTAAGGCAGAGGCAATGCCTCAGCTAGAAAAGGACAATGCTCTACAAATTGTTCCCTCCCCTCCCAATCTAGCACAAGGGAAGGCCTTACGATGGCTGCTGTTCCATAAAAAGTTGACTTTTTTCATGTTTGTTTTTTATGATAGATTCATTTTTTTTTTGAAAGGTATATGCCTCTTTTTCTTTGTCCACAAAGATATTTCGTTAATAATCAAATGAGCGATTCTTACAATATATCCACTCCATGAATTCATAGGTTTGTCAGCCTCATCTGCTTTCCTGTCTAAATACTCTCTCTAGCTATTTTCCTCTTCTACATATTAATTCCTGAGAGATATCTAAGAAGAAGATGGTTTTTGAAGAGTGACTGCTTCTTGCACTCTAGTTTTGGGGTGTCTGAAATGTGTGGTGGTGTAATGCAATAGAAAGTAGATGTGAGTTTGGAAGCATGTTTTGGAATAAGAGGATGGATATATTGGCCTTATATGAAGTAATGTTTGGTTAAGAGAAAAGTAGAGTATCTGAGATTGAAAGTGGAAGAAGAATGGATGACAGGTAAAGAAGTTGAATTGATGGGGATGCCATCTAGGTTAATATGAGTAAGGGTTAGGTTTGGGTAGTAAATGTTAGGCTTTTGATAGTCCCTGGGAGCATGCTGGAAGAAAAGCAAAGAGTAGAATCGACTTTAGAATGAGTTAACTAGCTGTGTAGAAGGACTGAATAGAAGAAATAATGAACTTGTGTTGGGTAATATAAAAGCCATAGTGCGTGCTGGAGAGATAGGTGTCTCTTGGAATTATGGAAGGGAGTGGTGAGAGACTGCTAAGTATGTATGTTGAACGACACACTTTTTTTTTTTTTATTCAAGAAGAGAGATATAAACAAGTATACATGGGTATTAGTATCCAATGGAAGTATGGGAAATAGCACGCTTCCAGTCCAGAAGAGTCGATTCATTCCCATTTGGTACTTTTTAACATAACTCTACCCCATCCCTTAACTTCACTGGTTTTGGGTAGACAAATAAGCTTAAGTGAGGGAATGGAGTTAGGTTAACTGGTACCCAATGAGAATGGATGGCTCTTTATGCACTGGAAACGTGTTATTTACTTTACTAATGATAGATAGGTAGAAATAGCATTGACAAATTATGTGTTGATAACAAGATGGATGATTGGACGATTGAACGATGCTCACATGTTAGGGGTACAGCTACTGGTATGTCTAATATTTTTTTGGTTCAAGCAAAATTAGTTGTAGCCAAAGAATGGGGAAATAGAATAGGGGGGTGGGTTGTAAAGAGGAGGTAGTGAAGGTGGAAAAGTTTAAAAAAGAAACAGGTAAAAAGTGAATTCTCAAGAGAAGTTGAAAGTGGCATATGACAGTGTAAAAGTGAGAGAAACTGGTGATTAGAAGTGTTAGAGGTAGTACAAGGAAGGGTAGTGAGTGCTGGAATGAAGTGAGGATATGGGTGGTAAAGAAAAAGAAGGTGTTTAACGAATGGCTGCAGAGTAATAACATAGAGAACTATGAAAGATATCGTAAGAAAAAAAAAGGAAGTAAAACATAAGGCGGCTGAGGCTAAAAAGGTGGCTGACTAGAGGTAGGGTCATGGATTTGGTAGTCCGTATGAAGGCAATAAGAACAAGTATTAGCAAAAAGTGAAGAGAGTAAGAAATGGTGAATCGAGGAGTGAGAACAGAGATGAAAATGGAAGGATATTGAAAGGAGATGAGGTAAAAAAGGATGAAATTAGTATTTTGAAAGGTTGACTGAATGTTGAGGATGACAGGGAGGCAGATATAATTGCTGTTGCAAGTGTTGTTGGTCCCAGTTATGGGAGACGAGAATGAGAGAGAGATTACGGAAGAGGAAGTGAAGAAAGCAGTAGATGAAATGACAGCAGGAAAGGCCCCTGGTATGGATGGTATGAGGGCGGGGATAATAAAGGAAGGTAGTGTGAATGTGTTGGATTGGTTGGTGAGATGTTTTAATATATATCTTTTATGTTGTCAATGGTGCCAGCTAAGTGGGGGATATGCGTGTATTGTTTCCAACATACAGAGATAAGGGATATGTGCGTAAATGAAGTAACTCTGTGGGTATTGAGTTGTTGAGTGTGGTCAAAAAGGTACATGGGAAAGCATTAATTAATCTTGTTAAGGATATAATGGAGGATGTAATCTGAGAAGTACAGGATGGCTTTATAAGAGGTAAAGGATGTATGGATCTGATTTTCAAGTAAGGCAGATAAGTGACAAATATTAAGCAAAAAGTAAAGAGGGTATATTATCCACTTATGGATATGGG
>NC_090748.1:30275689-30278189 GCF_036898095.1 Palaemon carinicauda
GTACGTGTGGGTGTGCGTTTGTGTGTGTATATGGTTACATAATAGTTTATAAACTTTTCCTTTATATATAACTAACAGGTTTAAACGAAATTTATCTCGCTGTTCATCTCGGTAGAATTCTAAATTATTTCATTTCATGGTGGGAACGAATATCAAATCAAATGTCGTGAAAATATATGAAATAGTATTATATTCGGTGCAAGGCTATTGAAAGGTCCAATTAATCGAACGCAAATCTAATTAAATATCTTCAAAGAGTAAATTGGGGTAGTGAACAGAAGGGGAAATAGGAAAGATTTTGAAGTAATGCCGACCTTGATCAAAATGGGGAATAGTCGAACAGCATAAACTTAATTTTCTCTCGTAATAATTGCCGCTAATTAAAAGTGTGTTGCAACTGCAATTCACGCAGTGATTGCTCCTAGCAATTAAAATGACTGAAGTACAACTCATGCTTCATGATAAAGGTGAATTTTTTTTCTGCCTTTCGTGAATTTGCTTCCGTATAAACAGAATGAATAAGCTGAATATCTACTCGATTGCTTTCAAATCACTCTCCATTCAGTCTTTTTTTTCCCTGCGGTTATTTCATGTACAATTTTCTATTGTTAATTATATTTAATCATAAAAAAGGACCTAAGATATTTTTTTTCTCATAATCCAGATATATATAAGCTCCTAGGTAACCCGAGCAATCCTAATCTCAATTATTCATGCTGTCATTAAAACGACCATTGTGAGCGATATCCAATTGAACATATCGCAATAACATGTGTAACTTTTTAATTTACCATCGGATATCGACAACTTCCCGCTGGCAAGACGGATATTAAAGTAGTTGGGGATAGTTTTGAGTGAAGCCTCGTCTAACTTTTTGGGACATTGCAAATGAGCAAGTTTTGCAATGTATTGCTTAGACTTCGTCACTCGGAGATGAATGATATGTTTTTTCTAAATGTTTGATTATATAAAACTCTCATTGTAATAATAAAAAGGGATTTTGGTTATTAGTATCATAAACCTGACCAAGTAGAAACTCATGTGATAATATTTTCCTACAGCAAATTCGATATTAAGTATTCCCTGCTTAATCCAATAAATAAAAATAAGTTTGCTCTCGGTAACATATGAATTATCTACAAAGACCACATTAGAATGAATTGAAAGAGCTAGTCCTCAAGCTTGAAAACCAGGTATTCAAGAACTGACCATATTCATGTAATTAACCACCTAATGGAAACATTTAATTCATATGACAAACCACCACGTATGATATTTATTGACTATGAGAAAGCTTTAGATACTGTCAAACTGTAAGCAGTAATAAAAGCTCTTCAAAGACAAGGAATAGATGAATCTTATATTAAAACACTTGAAAATATCTCCATGGAAGGTAGAGCAATCCTAAAACTACACAAGGATAGTGAGACCATTCCGATTGTGAAAGGATTTAGAATTCGAGACCCCATCTCCTAAATTGATTACAGCAGGCATAGAAGTTATTAAGAATATTTAGTGGGAAAATGTAGAATATAATATTAACAACTCAACATTTGCAGATGACATAGTTGTGATCAGTGAATCATGGTAAGAATTGCCAGGTATTTCAGAAGATTTGAAAAGAAAAGGCATAAATAGATGTCTAAAATTGAAAATTAGTAAAACTAGTGCAATGTTAAAAAAAATGCAGACAGAAAATTAGAGTCACGAACAAACCTCTACAGAATTTTAATGACTATACATAATTTGTACAGACAGCAAGTCTTTCACTAGGATAAAAAACAAATTAATAGAAAGATAAGCAAAGTATAGAGAGGTTTTTATAAACAAAATGAGATTATGAAATGTAAAATACTTGCACTTAGTCAACAAGACAGACAATAAAACACCGACCAAAAACATGGAACTAACAAGACACAAAACCCGTTCCAAAACGCTAAGCACCAGATACATACAACCTTAGTTAGCTGCACCGAGAAAGTCGCTGAACGAAGGGTACTTAGCACACTGTAATGGTCCCACAACATCCTTGCCCTCGTGCCTACAGAGATAGCATTGTCACCCAAGAACGTATAACCAATGTCCTTACAACAATCAACGACCAAAAAAGCCTTTGTCATCTTACTTGACCTCGAGAAACACTTTGAGGTACCCAGCTCCCCAGCAATCCTCTTCACACTCATAGAGAAAAGAGTATTAGGAGAACCTTTGAAGGAAAACCTGAATTCATTCCCATGGAAATTGGAGCTTTTAAGGGGGGCATGCTAAGCCCATATCTATTCAACTTAATGAGAATCTTTCCGCTCTAGACCTCCCAAACAGAGTGGAGATCTTCATACACTCTGGTAACATATGCATTTTCGGCCAGCAGAAAGCATACTCTCGAGGAATAACCCAGATTGTACTTGATATGATACAGGACAAATGCAAAGACCAGGGTATATAAGTCAACACCAAAAAGACCGAAGCATTGGCCATCAAATACAAGGACGACCCTCCT
>NC_090748.1:30283189-30285689 GCF_036898095.1 Palaemon carinicauda
TATTCTACATCATTAATCATTTTTCTTCAAATGATTTTTCATCTTCCATTGCATACTATGTTCTCATCATCTTTGTCTTTCTATTATTTTTCTTGAGCCCAACATCTTGTGACATTTCATGTATTCTGGCAAGCAAGCAAGCATTCAAAATCCTCTGATGTTCTACTAATAAGTACAGCATCATCAGCATAATCTTGGTCGGCTAGTTTCCTATTACCAATCCACTCCAATCCTTCTCTTCTATCTCTGACTGTTTTACACATTACAAAATCCATGAAGAGGATAAACAACATGGGTGACTACACATTCCCCTGGACTACTTTGCTGTTCTCCGGAAATTTATTTCATAGGATTCCATAAACTTTATCTTCACACTTGCTGAGCTCATGAAGATACTTTATCAATTTTATAAGACTCTAAAAATTGCATTCTTCTATAGTTCCTACACTTTATCCCGTTTCCTTTTTCTTTATAGACTTTGATCATCCAACAATGTTCATCGCTCTTTAGCATTTTATCAACATCCCAGATCTTTTCCAATAATATGTATAACCACCTTTTGCCTATATTTACTGAACCCCTAATAATTTTTGTAACAATCTCTAACTTTTCTGCATTTATTTACTCTTCCTATGTTTATGGCCATATTGATTTTACTCTCTCTGGTGTTTATTTTCTATTGATCATTCTTCAGGAGGATTATTTTTCAGTGTTTTCCACTCATTCTCGATGTATAATACTTTTAATAAACAGTGTTTCTAGCTGCTCCTGACTTCTTCCTCCATTAGAATAGATGACTTTTCCTCTTCATTTATTCTTACCTCTCCTGCATCCAGCCTATCTTTTCATATTGCTTCTAAAACTCTTAAGGTTTATTTTTTCCCTCCTTTGTCCCCATCATCTCTTATTAATCTCTTTTGGCTTCTACCTTTGTAATCGCTATCAGTTTCTTTGTTGTCCTTTTTGTCCATCTATAATAATCTCTTTTTCGTTAGTTTTTATCTTCTTCCTACCTTCCGGCAATTCTATTTTCTCCATTCTGTTTTTTTTTAACGTCTCATTTCACATCAATGTTTCTTTTCCCTTTTGCTGCTTATCAGCTGTCCTCCCACCTTCTAAGCTGCTGCTAGTTCCAAAATCATAACAACGTAAATTTCTTTAGAAAATATTGACAGTTCATTTACACAACTCTCTTCTCTGACTCTTTTCACTTTATTGCTAAACTCTCCTCTTCTCCCTCTTCAGGCTCAAAGTTTTGGTCCTCCTATTCTTGATTCATGGTTCTATTTTCCTTATTGCTCTCGGCCTATAATTTGCTACAGCTAGTTTACTTGAAACTACAGCTAATTTAAAATAATCTTGCAATCCATAAAGATATTCTTGACTTCCATCCCAAACAACATATAGTTAATTTGTCACTTTATGTAAAATACTGATATAGATGACTTAGCCTTTTCTTAAAATGTGTATTCGAAACTACAAGATTCATAAATTGCTAATTAAAAAAAAAAAAAAAAAAAAAAAAAAAAACCTGCATCTTCCTGCATTCCTTCATAGGCATCAGAACTTTCACATGTATGAAAATTCCTGTCTTCAATTAACAATAGTAGTTTACTACTTGGACCTATTTCTTCATAATCTTCTAATTTACCTCTGAATTTTTCCTTTTACTCTTCACTGTCCCCTTCCTGAGGAGTGTATGGCTAATGATAAGCCATACTCTTTTAACTATCAGGGACCTTCTTTTGCAAATGGGAACTCATGATTTCATAGATTAACATTTTACTTCTCTACGCAAGTGTTAATATATATTGATAATCGATTCTAGGACACATTTAAACAAAATAATAACTATACGTTTATATCATTGACGAACATATGATAGAATAAATAATAATATTATGCTGCTTGCATGAGAGAATATATATATATATATATATATATATATATATATATATATATATATATATATATATATATATATATATATATATATATATATATTGTAATTTGTTAATGATTTTGGTTTTCATCTTGAAGTTTCCATTTTCATCCAACGCTAATTCAACCTTCTCTCAAAACTGCTCTGAGCAAGTGAGGCAAGTAAAGGAACAGCGTTTTCCTTTGGGACGTCTAAACTTCGTGTTTTATCCTCTTTGATGTTTATTAGCTCTCAGATGTTCTTGAGAAAACAATAGAACTTAAGTTTTTCTTTTGGTTATTTTTCATAACGACCATATTTAAAAGAGGCTCTATTGTCAATGGCTAGAAAAGACGTACGGACTTGTTCTGAGATAATATTAAGAAATTTAATAATGGATAATTTATTGAATGAGAGTCTTTTATATATGCCACTAGAGGCAAGACGATGCTTGCTCTAAATATTCAGGAAAAAAATTAATTTTGTCTCTTTAAATATAAATAAATTCTGAAAGCTCTCTTCGAAACTTGATTCTATATCTCTTTTACAAATTTCAAAGAATTAAAAATACCTTCTCTG
>NC_090748.1:30295689-30299999 GCF_036898095.1 Palaemon carinicauda
TTCATTCAAATTACCCCTAATGAGTCAATATGGATAAATATCAACACAACATCGTGTTCAAATAGAAATAAATTTCTACCTCATACTTGGGATCGAACGCTAGCCCCTTCTAATGAAAGGCCAGGTCGAAACCAACCATGCCACGAGAGCCCATAAAAGGAAATCTGAACCTGACACTAATCTAGCTGTGCGAGGATTTACCTGGTGAGACATCAGTCTCTTTACCAGCGAGTTTTACCAGATTTCCCCGGGCCACCACGTGACACAATTGGTAGTAATTCATTCAAATTACCCTTAATGAGTCAATATGGATAAATATCAACACAACATCGTGTTCAAATAGAAATAAATTTCTACCTCATACTTGGGATCGAACGCTAGCCCCTTCTAATGAAAGGCCAGGTCGAAACCAACCATGCCACGAGAGCCCATAAAAGGGAATCTGAACCTGACACTAATCTAGCTGTCCGAGGATTTACCTGGTGAGACATCAGTCTCTTTACCAGCAAGTTTTACCAGATTTCCCCGGGCCACCACGTGACACAATTGGTAGTAATTCATTCAAATTACCCCTAATGAGTCAATATGGATAAATATCAACACAACATCGTGTTCAAATAGAAATAAATTTCTACTCATACTTGGGATCGAACGCTAGCCCCTTCTAATGAAAGGCCAGGTCGAAACCAACCATGCCACGAGAGCCCATAAAAGGAAATCTGAACCTGATACTAATCTAGCTGTCCGAGGATTTACCTGGTGAGACATCAGTCTCTTTACCAGCGAGTTTTACCAGATTTCCCCGGGCCACCACGTGACACAATTGGTAGTAATTCATTCAAATTACCCCTAATGAGTCAATATGGATAAATATCAACACAACATCGTGTTCAAATAGAAATAAATTTCTACCTCATACTTGGGATCGAACGCTAGCCCCTTCTAATGAAAGGCCAGGTCGAAACCAACCATGCCACGAGAGCCCATAAAAGGAAATCTGAACCTGACACTAATCTAGCTGTGCGAGGATTTACCTGGTGAGACATCAGTCCTCTTTACCAGCGAGTTTTACCAGATTTCCCCGGGCCACCACGTGACACAATTGGTAGTAATTCATTCAAATTACCCTTAATGAGTCAATATGGATAAATATCAACACAACATCGTGTTCAAATAGAAATAAATTTCTACCTCATACTTGGGATCGAACGCTAGCCCCTTCTAATGAAAGGCCAGGTCGAAACCAACCATGCCACGAGAGCCCATAAAAGGAAATCTGAACCTGACACTAATCTAGCTGTGCGAGGATTTACCTGGTGAGACATCAGTCTATTTACCAGCGAGTTTTACCAGATTTCCCCGGGCTACCACGTGACACAATTGGTAGTAATTCATTCAAATTACCCCTAATGAGTCAATATGGATAAATATCAACACAACATCGTGTTCAAATAGAAATAAATTTCTACCTCATACTTGGGATCGAACGCTAGCCCCTTCTAATGAAAGGCCAGGTCGAAACCAACCATGCCACGAGAGCCCATAAAAGGAAATCTGAACCTGACACTAATCTAGCTGTCCGAGGATTTACCTGGTGGGACATCAGTCTCTTTACCAGCGAGTTTTACCAGATTTCCCCGGGCCACCACGTGACACAATTGGTAGTAATTCATTCAAATTACCCCTAATGAGTCAATATGGATAAATATCAACACAACATCGTGTTCAAATAGAAATAAATTTCTACCTCATACTTGGGATTGAACGCTAGCCCCTTCTAATGAAAGGCCAGGTCGAAACCAACCATGCCACGAGAGCCCATAAAAGGAAATCTGAACCTGACACTAATCTAGCTGTCCGAGGATTTACCTGGTGAGACATCAGTCTCTTTACCAGCGAGTTTTACAGATTTCCCCGGGCCACAACGTGACACAATTGGTAGTAATTCATTCAAATTACCCCTAGTGAGTCAATATGGATAAATATCAACACAACATCGTGTTCAAATAGAAATAAATTTCTACCTCATACTTGGGATCGAACGCTAGCCCCTTCTAATGAAAGGCCAGGTCGAAACCAACCATGCCACGAGAGCCCATAAAAGGAAATCTGAACCTGACACTAATCTAGCTGTGCGAGGATTTACCTGGTGAGACATCAGTCTCTTTACCACCGAGTTTTACCAGATTTCCCCGGGCCACCACGTGACACAATTGGTAGTAATTCATTCAAATTACCCCTAATGAGTCAATATGGATAAATATCAACACAACATCGTGTTCAAATAGAAATAAATTTCTACCTCATACTTGGGATCGAACGCTAGCCCCTTCTAATGAAAGGCCAGGTCGAAACCAACCATGCCACGAGAGCCCATAAAAGGAAATCTGAACCTGACACTAATCTAGCTGTCCGAGGATTTACCTGGTGAGACATCAGTCTCTTTACCAGCGAGTTTTACCAGATTTCCCCGGGCCACCACGTGACACAATTGGTAGTAATTCATTCAAATTACCCCTAATGAGTCAATATGGATGAATATCAACACAACATCGTGTTCAAATAGAAATAAATTTCTACCTCATACTTGGGATCGAACGCTAGCCCCTTCTAATGAAAGGCCAGGTCGAAACCAACCATGCCACGAGAGCCCATAAAAGGAAATCTGAACCTGACACTAATCTAGCTGTCCGAGGATTTACCTGGTGAGACATCAGTCTCTTTACCAGCGAGTTTTACCAGATTTCCCCGGGCCACCACGTGACACAATTGGTAGTAATTCATTCAAATTACCCCTAATGAGTCAATATGGATAAATATCAACACAACATCGTGTTCAAATAGAAATAAATTTCTACCTCATACTTGGGATCGAACGCTAGCCCCTTCTAATGAAAGGCCAGGTCGAAACCAACCATGCCACGAGAGCCCATAAAAGGAAATCTGAACCTGACACTAATCTAGCTGTGCGAGGATTTACCTGGTGAGACATCAGTCTCTTTACCAGCGAGTTTTACCAGATTTCCCCGGGCCACCACGTGACACAATTGGTAGTAATTCATTCAAATTACCCCTAATGAGTCAATATGGATAAATATCAACACAACATCGTGTTCAAATAGAAATAAATTTCTACCTCATACTTGGGATCGAACGCTAGCCCCTTCTAATGAAAGGCCAGGTCGAAACCAACCATGCCACGAGAGCCCATAAAAGGAAATCTGAACCTGACACTAATCTAGCTGTGCGAGGATTTACCTGGTGAGACATCAGTCTCTTTACCAGCGAGTTTTACCAGATTTCCCCGGGCCACCACGTGACACAATTGGTAGTAATTCATTCAAATTACCCCTAATGAGTCAATATGGATAAATATCAAAACAACATCGTGTTCAAATAGAAATAAATTTCTACCTCATACTTGGGATCGAACGCTAGCCCCTTCTAATGAAAGGCCAGGTCGAAACCAACCATGCCACGAGAGCCCATAAAAGGAAATCTGAATCTGATACTAATCTAGCTGTCCGAGGATTTACCTGGTGAGACATCAGTCTCTTTACCAGCGAGTTTTACCAGATTTCCCCGGGCCCAACGTGACACAATTGGTAGTAATTCATTCAAATTACCCCTAATGAGTCAATATGGATAAATATCACACAACATCGTGTTCAAATAGAAATAAATTTCTACCTCATACTTGGGATCGAACGCTAGCCCCTTCTAATGAAAGGCCAGGTCGAAACCAACCATGCCACGAGAGCCCATAAAAGGAAATCTGAACCTGACACTAATCTAGCTGTGCGAGGATTTACCTGGTGAGACATCAGTCTCTTTACCAGCGAGTTTTACCAGATTTCCCCGGGCCACCACGTGACACAATTGGTAGTAATTCATTCAAATTACCCCTAATGAGTCAATATGGATAAATATCAACACAACATCGTGTTCAAATAGAAATAAATTTCTACCTCATACTTGGGATCGAACGCTAGCCCCTTCTAATGAAAGGCCAGGTCGAAACCAACCATGCCACGAGAGCCCATAAAAGGAAATCTGAACCTGACACTAATCTAGCTGTGCGAGGATTTACCTGGTGAGACATCAGTCTCTTTACCAGCGAGTTTTACCAGATTTCCCCGGGCCACCACGTGACACAATTGGTAGTAATTCATTCAAATTACCCCTAATGAGTCAATATGGATAAATATCAACACAACATCGTGTTCAAATAGAAATAAATTTCTACCTCATACTTGGGATCGAACGCTAGCCCCTTCTAATGAAAGGCAGGTCGAAACCAACCATGCCAC